>NC_091590.1:7580015-7590015 GCF_042767895.1 Penaeus vannamei
AACAAAGAAAGGAAAGAACAAGAAAACACACGAACATCCCCTATTCCTGTATTTTCTTGTTCTTCCAATTGCAACAGGAACAACGAAAGGGAAGAACAAGAAAACACACGAACATCCCCTATTCCTGTATTTCCTCGCTCTTCCCTTCGTTGTTCCCGTTGCGACTAACACCCTGTTCGCACTACCTCTCTTGCATGCGAAACCCAATCATTGCAGGTGTATATTTACGTGTGTTAGTCGTACCGGAGAGGCGTTCTCACTCTAATCCGCCGAGTCAAATGTTGAATGAGAAAAAATGCAAATCTGAAGACGGTTTGATAAGCAAGTCATTCACGGGCAGACTTGAATCGGAAATGAACGGATTGAGATTGAACTTCGCGATGTTTGTATTCGCGCGATGCACTTGCTATAATATGATGCATCGCCGAACACCGAGATGAACGACCATATAAGGCAAATCGCAATTTTCTGTTTCTTCTTCTTCTTCTTCTCTTCCCCCATCTTTCTTCATTTCTATCTCTCTCTCTCTCTCTCTTTCATGCCACTCTTTTCCTTCCCCTCCTTCTCATCTCTCTCATTTCCACTCCCCTTCCCCCTCCTCCTTTCCCCCTCCCTCCTTCCTTCCCCCTCACTCCCTCTCCCCCCTCCATCCCCATCCCTCCCCCCCGCCACTCCCTCTCCCCCTCCCTCCCTCCTTCCTCCCCCCTCCACCCCCATCCCTCTCCTCTACCCCCTCCCCCATCCTCTCCTCTGCCCCCTCCCCCCCATCCCCTTTCACCGCCCACGAGCCGACATGCCCCGCCCATTGCACCATAATGAGCGATGCCACTCCCGACGAGACATGTGTCGGGCGCAATGATCGGGTGATTTCGGCGTCCCGACCGGCGCTGGGTCGGGGTCGGTGCACGGGCGGGCGCGGTCGGGTGTCGTGAAGCGCCCGCGGCCCGCCCACCTCGCCCTATGCTTGCGGGGGCATTTTGCTGCCTGTTTGGTCACACGCACACGCACACACACATACGTACACACATCTACTTATCTACCTAGAATCACGACGTATAATGAACCGAACATCTATCTATCTATCAATCTATCTATCTCCCTGATTAACACAAACCGAATCAACTCCCTCTACCCACCCTCCCTCTAACCCCCTTTGCCATACCCCCCCCCCCCTTGAAACCAATTCACGAAGACCCTCACACAACGACCTTTAACGAAGACACGCTTACCCACACGCCCTCTACGCGGCCCTGAAAAAAAAACTCATTACGCAATCCCCCCCCCCATGCCCCTTCTCTCCACCCCCTCCTTCCCCTTCTCTCCATCCCCCCCTTCCCCTTCACTCCACCCCATCCCCCTTAGCCTTGTAATACCCCCAACTGGGTCTCAATTAATGCCTTCCATACGTTTGCACGCCCACGGCCCACGACCCACGACCTCTTCACGCCCCTCGAGCTCCCGACGCCCGTGAACTGTCGCGGCCGTGGGTCAGGTCACTCGGCCCGGAGGAGTGGGTGCGGGGGTGGGAGTGGGGTTTGAAGTGGGTATGAGAGTGGGTTTAGGAATGGGAATGTGCAAGAGTGCAGGATTCGCCGGCTCGTGGGGAAGAGCTGGAATGTGGATGCGAGTAAGAGCAGTTATGGGAGTGCGTGCGAGTGCGTGGGAAAAAATGTCTGTACGTGTGTGTGGGATCGGGAGAGCTGGTGGGAGTGCGAGTGGGTTAACGTGACGAAAAGTGGGAAGATCTGCGAGTGGGTGCGAGGACGAGAGGGAGGGGGGCAGCGGCGAGAGTGGGTGGATGTGTGAGTGGGTAGATCGGCCAGTGGATGCGTGGGAGCGAGCGGGTGGGCGTAGGAAAGCTCGGGGCGGGCATGCGAGTGAAAGAAGACAAGAAAAAAAGGAAAGAAAATCAAACCAAAAATAAAGAAACAAACAAAGCAAACAATGAAAAAAGACAATCAAACCAAAAATAAAGAAAAACAAAACAAAACAAATATTGAAAGAAAGACAATCAAACCAAAAATATAGAATCAAGCAAAGCAAACAACGAAAGAAAGGCAATCAAACCAAAACCAACCAAACAATCAACCAAACAAAATCCAAGTACCCACCAACCCAACCCCAACCGAAAACTACAAACGAGAGAAAAAGAAAAAAAAGGGGGACACACAATTCGAAAATCGGACAGAAATCGAAAAATGTCAGATAGGCCGATAAGAGCCACAAGGGGAAGGGACGGGGGGAGGAGGGAGGGGGGGCGTAGGAACAATAAAGAGGATAAGGTCCCCACAAGCGAGGAATGCACCGAAGATCGCCAAGACCGCAAGGATCCCACGGCCCGGAGGAGGCTCGGCGGCGTTCCTCTCGTGACTCCGGAGTCCTGGCGCGTCGGAGGTAGGCCTACGTGACGTCAGGAGTGGCCGAAAGGCTCGAGAGTATTGGGGTAGGCCTACGTGACGTCAGGAGTGTCCGGTAGGCTCCAGAGTATCGAGATAGGCCTACGTCACGTCAGGAGTGTTTGGTAGGCACTTGAGTATCGAAGTAGGACTACGTTACTTCAGGGGTGTCCCATAAGCTCTAGAGTATCGACGTAGGCCTACGTGACGTCAGGAAGCTGTCTTGAAAGGCTGCAACGCATCGACGTAGCCTTTGATCTTCTTTTTAAGGGCATTTAAGGGAAATCATGCTGAATGTCATAGCTAGTTGCACATTTCTCTCCTCCTCATACACTCTCATAGGGAAGTGAAAGAGGGGGAGGGGTCATGGGAAGAAAAAAAAAGGGGGTGGGGAAAGGGGGCGATGGGGGGATGAAGGAAGGGGGTGGGGGAAGGGGGCGATGAAGGGGGGAGGGATGGGAAGGCAGTCGAGGTAGGTTTTACAAAAGGAATGGGGGTCGAGGGAGTGGTAGACCCCTTAATTTACGGTAAGGATGCCTTTTGTCCTGTCCGCCGAGTGGATTACAAAACACTTGAAACCACAAGAAGTCCGTGAAGGATACCCAATCATCATGACAACGGTGCGCTTACAGGATCGACGCAGCTACTGTCACCAGTCATAGGAACAGTCACACGAAGCCCCGAATTAAATCCTGAGATCCCATGACTATCATTTCGCGATGACTGTGATTCAAAAGAAAAAAAAAGAAAATAGAAAAAAAAGAAAAAAAGAAAAAAAAGAAAGCAGAAAAAAAGGAAAAACATGAATAAGAAAAAATGAACAAAGAAAGAAAGAAAAAGAAAAAGGAAAAAGAGAAACAAGTAAAAAAGGGAAAAAAAGAAAAAAAACGTAACGGTGATTCTCCCTTTCACTGTCTGCAATCGCTAGCTAGGATGACTATGATAGAACTGCAACCCTCTTTTTAGGATGTTTATCGCTATTTATGATACGTACTTCGTCGTTTCTCGGAGAGAAATTATAAAAATCTTCACATTCACTTTATATTTGCGATACCTGTTCACAATTCCGCTTCTTTCTGTGGATAATACCCTTCTTTACACTCATGGTACCTGTTTATAAATTCACTTCTTATCCGTGGTACCCGTTCACGCATCCACTTCTCTCCATTCCCTCTACCCGTTCAAAAATCCACCTCTTTACACTCACGATACTTGTTCACACACCCACTACTCTCCGTTCCCGCTACCCGTTCACAATTCCATCTCCTTACACACAAGATACCTGTCCACACATCCACTTCTTTTCTTTCCCGCTACCTGATCACTTTTCCATCTCTATACACTCACAATACTTGTTCACACATCCACTTCTCTCCGTTCCCGCTACCCGTTTACAATTCCACCTCCTTACACTCAAGATACCTGTTCACACATCCACTTCTCTCCATTCCCGCTACCCGTTCACTATTCCATCTCCATACACTCACAATACTTGTTCACACATCCACTTCTCTCCATTCCCGCTACCCGTTCACTATTCCATCTCCATACACTCACAATACTTGTTCACACATCCACTTCTCTCCATTCCCACTACCCGTTCACAAATCCACCTCTTTACACTCAAGATACCTGTTCACACATCCACTTCTTTCCGTTCCCGCTACCCGTCCACATCTTTACACTCACGACACCTGTCCACAATACGTCACCTTCCCGCCCTCGTCTCCGGAACAAACACCACCGCCAAACATTCCACTTTCTCCCCCAAAAAACCCACCTCCCCATCCCTCGCGCCCGCCATTTAAGAGTACCCGCGGCAGACAAACCATATCCGCCCCTGATTTAGCACCGGAATAATAAAATTAAACATCAATACAAAGGGCTTTCTGGGGTTGAGTTATGGCGAGGCCTCGACAACCCGCCGAAACTTTCCCCTTCCCGCAGCACAAAAGAAGCAGCGCGTGTACCTCGTCGGCAGGCACGTTCCTCCCTCTATTCTTAACCCCCTAAGAATTATGTTTATATCCCCCCTCCCTCTTCCCCCCTCTCCCCTCCCTCCAACCAGATTATAAGCACGGCATTTTTCCTTTTTTCTCTCTCTCTCCATTCTTTCTCTTTTTTTTCTTCCCCGTTCTAGCCCATTCTGAAAAATATTCCGCGCTGAGGTTGACCCGCCGACCTCGGACGGGCGGGTCTGAGTGATGGAGAGAGGGAGAGAGAGAGAGAGAGACGCGGCTTCAACACGGTGTTTGCATCAGGGAGGCGAGTGGGCATCTCCCTCCCGAAGCGGGTTTTCCTTCCTGATTTTCCTTCCACGGGATGGAATCTCTCATAATCTCACATAATCTCTCTTTATCTCTGTCTGTCTGTCTGTTTCTCTCTATCTTTCCTCTCCTTCTCTCCTTTCCTCGCCTCTCGCCCTCCCCTTCCCTCTCTCCTGTCTGTTTTATTTGGGCAAAATAAAACAGACAGTAAGTCACAGCAAAGAATATCCATTGTAACAAATGGAATTAAAACTAAATCTTAAATCTTTAATCTTCCCTCTCCCTCCATCTCCCTTCCACTAGTTCCCTTTAGTTTAATTCTCCCCCAGTGACCGTAAGTCAAAATCATGCTTAACTTCTCCTCCCGACGTAATTACCAGCTGGGCCAGTGTAGGCAAACCCAACAGGCGACGGATGACGAATGGGCAAGATAAATCACGGGAAATATATTAACCGCAATCCAGGTCTGGCTTATTGCTATCTTTTTTTCCCCCGCCGACAGAGAGGGGGTGGGAATAAAGGGCGAGAATGGAGGGGACGGGGAAAGGAGGGAGGGAGAAGGGGCGGCGGGGGAGGAAGATGGTAGATTCGAGGGCGGAGGGAAGTGGAAGGAGGGAGAAGGGAAGAGGAAGGAGAAAAAAATTAATGATTTGAGGTAGATGAGGCGAGAGAAAGAAGGAAGAAGGAGGGAAATGATGTTAAAGAAGGGATGAAGTAAGAAGCAAAGACTAACAGGGAGGAGAAGGCAGAAGGGATAAGAGGGACATGAAAGACCAAGGAGTAGAAGGGACAGCGAAGGAAAGGTCAAGGAATGATAAAAAAAAGAATAACAATGAAGAGCGGACTAGACAAGTCCAAGGAAGGGCAGGAGGGAGCGAGGATGAACAGGATGGACAGAAGAGGAGGAGAAGGAAGGGCCGAGTGAGAGCAGGTGGGACGGAGGAGGAGCAGCAAATGGAACCAAGAAGGACAAGAAGAGACCGAGGAGAAGCAGGGGGAGCCAAGGAGAAGCAAAATGGACTCAGGAACAGGATGGCTGAAGAAGCAGGACGGACTGAGGAGGAGCAGGATGGCCGCAGATGAAGCAGGATGGTTGAAGAAGAAGCAGGATGGCCGAAGAAGAAGCAGGATGGCAGCAGAGAAAGAAGGATGGCCGAAGAAGAAGCAGGATGGCCGCAGAAGAGACAGGAAGAGCCTAGGAGGAGGAAGATGGTCCAAAGAAATGCAGGACGGCCGAAGGAAAAGCCGAGGAGGAGCAGGTCCGGGTGCTGGGAGGGTCAGGCGAGGGGAGAAGGGCGCGCGTCGGGGCTCCTCTCCCGGTGTGATCTGTCGCAATAAACAAGTACACGTGAGAGGGCGCTGATGATGTGCGAGGAGGGCTCTCGGGTGGCGCAGCTGGGGTTGCTTATATTAGAAACGGCGAGCTGCTGCGTAAATACACTCGGGGATATATGAACTGACAAGAGACACTGCCACGGCTCATGGGTGTGTGCCTCCACGCCCACCGTCGCGCAAACAAACTTATGATAATGCAAAACGCGGCGTGAGTCAGAACTGGTGTTTTAGCCAACTGAAGCCGCCTTTATAACGGATCCAGAAAGCCTGAACTGTCGGAGGTACCAAGACTGGACTTCTTGTGAGGTACCACCATCAGGCTTCTTGTGAGGTACCAACCACCACCAGGCTTCAACTGACAAAAGAAAACACGACCAGATCTTGACACTTAAACCTCCCTGGTCTCGGGGCGTCTCTCTTGCACACACGATCATTGCAAATACCAAACATACCTTCATGCAGCGTGTGTTGACTGCAGCCGGCAAACACACTCGTCTCCGGGAATTTGTTGCAAAAAGAACTTGTCTCTAATGGGCGGTGACCCCCTCCTCCTCTCCTCTCCCTCTCTAACTATGCGAGATCTGCAGAGTCATCGGACTTGACACTGTCACCCCGAGGTTGGCAAGAGGTACTTGACTCAAGCGTCGTAAGGCATCGCCAAAGAGGCTGGGATAAACGATGGAAAACAGAAAAGGAAATATTGATTTATATCTTAAAAGGGACATAGAGGAGGAAGAAAGAGAGAGGCAGGGAGGGAGGAAGGGAGAGAGGGAAGAAGGAGAAAAGGATGGGGAGAAGAGGGGGGACGGAATGAGAAAAGATGGAGAGGGATAGGAGGGGGAAGGAAAGAAGGGGGAGGGAGAGAGAGAGAGAGAGAGAGAAAGAGACAAAGGGAGAGAGAGGCGGAGAGAAAGAGCCATATGAATTTAATAAAAGCCTACCTAACAATGAAAGATGATAATGAGCAGGGGCGCCGTGATAATGCAGCGGTATCTGAAGGATGATGATGGATGACGAAGGCGCCGAAGGACTGTGATAAGAGGCCGTGGAGAACGAGCGAGAGGAGAGAGAAGGGTGCTGGAGATTTAGCCCGTTTGAAGCTTACGGTTGAGTGTGAATAGAATCTCCCTTCGACCTCTCGATCTCTCCCTCTCTCATTCTTTCTATTTCTCTCTCTCCTTCTCTTTCTCTCTTTCTTTTTTTCTCTCTCTCACTCTCTACTTCTTAGATAGTCTTTGATGATATACAACAAAATTCTCTTTACTAAACACATACTGAGAGAGAGAGAGAGAGAGAGAGAGAGAGAGAGAGAGAGAGAGAGAGAGAGAGGGAGAGGGAGAGGGAGAGAGAGAGAGAGAAAGCGACAGAGAGAAGAGGCATAATTCCAACACGAAGCACATCCATTTTCACTATCGAAATGACTACGACAAATTAATGATCATAATCACCCTAATTCGAGTGTTAGTTTAGACACCATTACCCAAACGACGTGATTATGTTATTACAGCAACAATGGAGATTCAGAATCTGCACAATGGGATCACGTCTTACGAGAAAGTGTAATTCCTTTACGCTTATAGTGGCATCTCCTGTCGTCAATACCCACGCTGTATTCATTCTCCCATTCTCTGTGCTCTCTCCGAGTGGCGTGTCTCCGCGCATTTCACATTTTTCGACCCAAGCTGGATTCATGTTCTCTTTCGTATCTTATTCGCATGTGTCTCTTCTCATTTCATATTTTCGGACCAAGCTCTATGCATGTTCTTCTTTCAAGTTCTCCTTTGTACCTGCTTCACATGTCGTGTTTGGTGCATTTCATATTCTCGACCCAAGCTTTATTCACGTTCTCTTTTGAACTTTCTTCGCATTTCGTGTCCGCGCATTTCACATTTTTCGACCCAAGATGGATTCATGTTCTCTTTCGTATCTTCTTCGCATGTGTCTCTTCTCATTTCATATTTTTGGACCAAGCTCTATGCATGTTCATCTTCATGTTTTCTTGTACCTGCTTAACATATCGTGCTTTGGTGCATTTCATATTTTCGACCCAAGCTTTATTCATATTCTCTTTTGAACTTTCTTCGCATATCGTGTTTCGTGCATTTCATTTTTTTTTTACCCAAGCTCTATTCAAGTTCTCTTCTTTCGTATTTTCTTCGCATGTCGTGTCTCGTCTCATTTCATATCTTCGACCTAAGATATATTCATGTTTTCCTATTTTGAACTTTCTTCACATATCGTTTGTATTCTCATTTCATGATCCCGACCAAAGCTCTATTCATGTTCTCTTTTGTATCTTCTTCGCATGTCGTGTCTCCGCGCATGTCATATTCCCGACCCAATCTCTATTCATGTTCTCCTTTCATCTCCTCTTTTGTATCTTCTTCGCATGTCGTGTCTCCGCGCATTTCATATTTCCGACCCAAGCTCTATTCATGTTAATTTCTAACTTTCTTCGCGTATCATGTCTGCGCTCACACCATATTTTCGAACCAAGATGGATTCATCTCCTCTTTTGGATCTTTGCATGTCGTGTGTTCGCGCATTTCATACTTCCGACCCAATCTTTATTCATGTTCTCCTTTCATCTCCTCTTTTGTATCGTCTTCGCATGTCGTGTCTCCGCGCATTTCATATCTTCGCCGCCAATGAGCCTGTTTTGCACTTCCCACGCGTCCCCGTTGACATTGACTCCCCCGACATGCCCGTCGCCACCTGCACCCCGACGACGCGCACTTCCGTTCACAAACACATCGCCCGCCGCCTCCTGAACGCCAGACACCTGCAAGCTATTCCTCGAGACTCCTCCTCCGGCTCGAATACTCAAGTGCGGACACGTATGGCAGGTACGCCCGCAACAGGTGAATGAGTAGGTGACAGGTGGGCGGGACAGGGACTACATTCGTAATGGACGCACGCTTATTGGGTGAATTCGGGGGGTACAGCGTCTCCCACGGGACAGAGGGTACACTCGCACAGCTCGTAAAACCGGTCGGTACATGCATAGTAAGCACGCGTAAAGTGGATCTGAGCTCTTAAGATCCCTTGCTGGGTACTTCAGGGAAGACGGCTGCCCAGGGTACGTCGGAGAAGAAGTCTGCCCTGGGTACATCGGGGAGAGCGCTGCCCAGGGGCTCGGGTGCGCATGCCGCGTGTGCAGTGACCTCACCTCGCTTATCTGGCATCAGGACAGTAACCCTCGCCTGCCAGCCGCGAGGACCCGTCCGCCGGGTGCTGGCGCGTCTATGGGCGGCTGGGCGGGCGAGGCTAGGAGAACAATGGGCGGCCGGCGCGCGGGTGGAAGGCTGGCGATACAGATGCCCAGAAAAACAATAAATTTCGGAATCATCCCCTCATTCAGACAATGGCAAGGCCAAACTAATAAATCCGAGACGATGAGAATTCTCGCAATCTTCGCAATATCATAAAAAAGCCATCACGTGTCAAAGGAAAACAATGGGACGCCAGTCACTTTTCGCCCAGGGAACAGCTGATCGAAAATTACAATTATAATTCATTCCGAGCAATCAATTCTTTGACGATTGGCGGAAATGATACTCTCGCCCCCCCGACTTTTCTTCCTCGCCCGCGATAAAGAAGAAAAACCACCATTTAAACACACAGCGGGGAATTACACCTCCTCTTCCTCGCCCCATTATCCGAAATATATTCGATTTAAAGAGTTCCTTCGGCGTCGAGTGCAATCATTTCGGAAAAAAAGAAATTACGACTCGCTGGGTGCCATCCGAATCACTAACAGGTGACGCGCTTGGGAATAGATTTTCGTCTTGAGAGAAAGTCTGAATCTTCTCACTCGCCAATTGTGCAGATGAAAAGAGCGAGAAAGACGACGAAGCGGAGGGCGAAGGGCGTAAGGGAAAAGAAGTAGGATAGAAAGGGTTAATAAAAAAAAAGAGAAGAAAGGTAAGAGGGAGGGATGCACAAGAAAGTAAAAAAAGGAAAGAAGGGATAAAGGTAGAAGATAAGGAAAAGAGGCGAGGA
>NC_091590.1:7592515-7597515 GCF_042767895.1 Penaeus vannamei
TCCGTCTCCACCCGCCTCGGCCGCGTAGGACTTGACGCTTTATTCCCCTCCGATCTTTCTCCTTCACGCCGAGTTTTCCGCTTATGCTTTCACATCCCCAGCGGCCGCCCGGGTGTGTTTGTGTACGTGCGTGTCCGGTGTAAATAAGCAGAGGGATCGTGCTCCGTCTGTTAGTAACGGGTGCTGGGAAAAGGGCGGTTGCTGCAGCCTGAAAGGAGGTGCTTGGCCTGACTCGGGAATTTGGCGAGGGAGGAGAAGATGAATATGAAGAAGGGAAAAGAATATGAGGTGGAGAAAATGGGAGGAGGAGTAAGAGGAGGGAGGTGAAGAAGGAGGAGGAGTAAGAAGAGGGAGGTGAAGAAGGAGGAGTAAGATGAGGGAGGTGAAGAAGGAGGAGGAGGAGTAGGAAGAGGAGGAGGAGGAGAAAAAGATGAAGGAGGGGGAGGAGTAGAAAGAGAAGGAGAAAGAGGTGGAGGAGGAAGAGGAAAAAGGAGGAGGAGGAGGAGGAGGAGGACGACGACGACTATGAAGAAAAGAACAACGAAACCAACACCGTCACCGCATTTCTTCCCTTCCTCTTCCTACTGTTTCGCCTCCTTTTTTTCCCCTTCGTTCCGCTCAGACAAACTAGAATGCGTTTGTGTTCCTCGTTTCCCTCCCCGACGTCTCCTTCCTCCTCCGCTGACCCCGACGCCACCTCACCGGCGCCCCGAGCACTCTGCCGTGACCTGGGTTGGGTGACGTCATCGCACGTGACTCCAAGGGCCGTCACGTTACCCTCCCTCCCTCCTCTCCTCCCCCCATTGCCTCTTACTCCTCCCATCTCCCCTCTTTTAGCTCTATTAGCCCCCCCCCCCCGTAAATTATATATTTTAGCTCCTTCTCGGCCTTCCCCTCGCAGTTTAGGACGCCACTCCCTCCCCCTCCCCCCGTAGTTGAAAGCCCAGACACTCAAGTTCGGACACTTGGGTTCTCTTTCTCAGTCCCCCTCTTAAGTTCAGAGCTTCCCTTCAGCCCCCCTCCTCCCCGTTCGCCTCAGATTCAATGCGTCCTCCCCAGTCCCCTCCCTAAGATTCAAAGCTTCATGTCAGTCCCCAAGTCCACCCCCAGCCACCCCCCCTCAAGTTCAAGGCGTCAAGTCCCCCTCAATCACCCCCCCCACCCTCAATTTCAAGGCTTCCAGTCAATCCCAGTGCCCCCCTAAGATCCAGCACTTCAAGTCAACCCCCAGTCCCCCCTCCCCAAGTTCAAACCGCCACATCTCCCATTGTCCCCCCCCCCCTAAGATTCAGAGCGTCACACCCCCCAGGATCAAACCGCCACGTAGTACCCCCCAGCCCCTCCCCCTCCCCAAGTTCAAACCGCCACCTCTCCCATTGCCCCCCACCCCTAAGATTCAGAGCGTCACGTGCCCCCCCCCCCAGGTTCAAAGCGTCACGTACCCCGTCACGCCGCTCACAAACAACCGCCGCAAGAAAGCCGTTCCGCTGTCGGGGAATTCCGCCGACGGTCACGCCGAACGCCGCCTTTTCTTGACGCCGAATCAAGCGTCTCGATGTCGGGTTTGTGACATTCTCTCTCTTATTTTCTCTCACTCTCTCACTTTCTATCATTCTCTCTCTCTCTCTCATTTTCTTTCACTCTCTCACTTTCTATTATTCTCTCTCTCTCTCACTCTCACTTTCTATCATTCTCTCTCTCTCCCATTTTCTCTCACTCTCACTTTCTATCATTCTTTCTCTCTCTCTCATTTTCTCTCACTTTCTATCATTCTCTCTCTCTCTGTGTTTCTCTTTTCATCGACCTGATTTCTTATTTGTATCGACATTCTGACGTGAATGACACGATCTTTTCATTTTTTGTCAAAGATATTTCTTCGTACCAGTGATATATTTCCATATTCCTATCAACGACACTTCTTATTTCCATCAACGACATGATTTCTAGTGTGCATGAACGAAATTCTCTCTCATTTATACCAATGTCTTCCTCAAAACCTTAAAACGTGGCAACATATAATATAAAATGCAAATCTAGATTTTTTTCTCAAAAAGCCAGCTGACAACGTGACATAAGATGCTAAAAATAAACAAAATTCGTAAAGGAAGTGATCATTAACGTCTCCCCCCAACAAATTCCCACTTCATCGGAAAACTTCACTACGCACCCACGTGAAGTTACGATGAAGTTGGAGACATAAGAAAGAAATTTCGTAAAGGAAGTGATCATTAACGTCTCCCCCCCAATTCCCCCTTTTTCGGAAAACTTCACTACGCATCCACGTGAAGTTACGGTAAAGACATATGATACTTAAAATAAACAAAATTCGTAAAGGAAGTAATTATTAAAGTCACACCCCCAATGCCCACTTCTTCGGAAAACTTCACTCGAACCCTTGTGAAGTTACGGTGAAGTTCGAGACATAAGATCCTTAAAATAAACAAAATTCGTAAAGGAAGTGATCATTAACGCCCCTCTCCGCAATTCCCACTTCGGAAAACTTCACTCGAATCCTTGTGAAGTTACGGTAATTTTTTTTTTTTTTTTAGGATTTTGTGGACCACGGAAGGATTCTCGACTGGCGGACCGTGTAAAGCAATCCCGGAAGGTTGATCAGTTGCCTCTGCCGCTGCATAACGGATGGGGGGGGGGGGGGGTTGCAGATTTCGTTTTGCGTGTTGGGTGACTGGATTCCCTTGCCGCAAAAAATATAAACGTTCTGTCTCTGTTTCTGTTTTGTTTTCTCTCTCTTTTTTCCTTTTCGTTTTCCCTGTCCTCCCCGTCCCATTCTCCTCTCTCTCTCTCTCTCTCTCTCTTTCTCCCTACCCCTCCCTCTCCCCCTCTCTCCTTCCTTAACCCCTACCCCCCCACAAACACCCTCGCCATCCCCCCCCCACCACCCCCACACTCACCCACCGCTCTCTGCACGGCTGACACACGTGGCCGCCTAGGAAGCACACCCAGTCAGGAAGTAGCAAGCACAGGTGCCAGCGTGGGAGCTAAGCAACAGGTGTATGCAGGTGACTCGAGTGGAATGAAGGTGATCGCTGGTGCAGCCCCTTTTTCTCACAAGAATTTTATTAGCTACTTAAAACGGGGGGGGGGGGGATGGGAGAGGAGGAAAGAGGGAAGAATGGGGAAAAAGGGAGAATGGGAGAAAAGAAAAGAGGGAAAAAAGGAATAATGGGAGAGGAAAGAGGGGAAAAGGAGAGAATGGGAGAGGAGGAAAGAGGGAAAAAGGGGAGAATGGGAGAGGAGAAAATAGGGAAAAAAGGGAGAATACGGGAAGAGGAAAGAGGGGAAATAGGAAAAAAAGGAGAATGGGGAAGGAGGAAAGGGGGGAAAAAAGGAGAATGGGGGAGGAGGAAAGAGAAAAAAAGGGAGAATGGGACAGGAGGAAAGAGGGAAAAATGGGAGAATGGGAGAAGTGGAAAGAGGAAATGGATGATGTAAGGGGAAAGGTAAAGAGAAAAATGTAGGGGGGAAAGAAGAGAGATGGAAAAGATAGGAAATAAAAGAGATAGGAAAAGAGGAATGCAAAGACAAAAGGCATGAGAAATGAGAAAGAAAAGAAAGGAAAGAAGGGGAAATAGAAAGAAAATAGAAAAGGAAAAGAGGAAAGAAAAGGGAAAGGGAAAAATGGAAACAAAAGATAATATCAGATAGGAAAAAAGAAAAAGAAAAGAGCAAAAGAGGGATAGAAGAGAGAAAAAAAGCGAGAAATGAAAGACAAGAGAAAGATAGAGAGGAAAGATGAGATAATGAAAAAGATAAAAGAAAAATTGATGAGAGGAAAGAAAAAGCAAGGGGAAATTAGAACAAAGAAAGAGGGACAGACAAGAAAAATAGAATAGAAGATAGAAGAAAAAAGAAGAGGAAAAATATAACAAAGAAAGAAAAGAAAATCACCAGAGGAAAGAAAAAGAAAAACAGACTAGAAAAATAAAAAAAAATAAAGAAAAATAATAGAGAAGAAAATAACAACAACAAAAAAGAGAGAAAGAGAAAATAAATGGGACAAAAAAATCAAACCAATTTATCAAAGAACACACACATAAAAAAAGTTATCGACGTTGTTCTGCAAAGAGAACATTTCCAGACGAGACCTCCCGTCAGCGTTCACGTTGGCTCTACCTCTCGATTACACGTTCTTATAATTATGTACATGAACGAAAGATCTTTTTTATGTTCTTTACTTTATGAGAAAAAAAAGAAAGACACGAGAGAGGGAGAGGTAAGAAGACAACGATAACATAAAATAAATAAATAGATAAAATGAAATCAAATAAATACTAACAATAAAAATTGAATAAATAAGAATAAAATAAAAATCTCTCAAAGAACATCACGAAAAAAAAATGTTCTCGCCGTCGTTCTGCAAAGAGAACATTTCCCGAGAATAGAAGCACGAGACACCGCCGCCCCCACCCCCTCCCCCGCCCCCTCCACGCCCACGCCGATTACACGTTCATATAATTGTGTACATGAGCGAGAAAGACCAGTTTTAAGCCTCTTCACTTCATGCTCTTCTGCGCTTGTTTATTTATTTGCTTGCTCATCTCTCTATTAGTATGCGTGCTTGCGTCCTGGCCATCGCTAAGCAAGGGACAACCAGGGATTTAGTGCATGTCTATATATATATATTTTTTGATCCTCGTTTGTTTATGCTAATCGTTGTATACCCCCCGTGGATATACTTCGCCGCGCGGGGGGGAATGTGACGTCGAATTCTGTCATGCTGGGAAAGGTCATGATCACTACCATGATATATTTCGTCATGCAGGAGGAATATGATTTCAAATCCTATCATGCAGGAAAGGGTCATGATCACTACCATGATATATTTCGTCATGCAGGAGGAATATGACATCAAATTCTATCATGATCACTACCATAATATATTTCGTCATGCAGAGGGAATATGAAGTCGAATTCTGTCATGCAGGAAGGGGTCATGATCACTAACATGATATATTTCATGCAGGAGGAATATGACATCG
>NC_091590.1:7602515-7605015 GCF_042767895.1 Penaeus vannamei
ATGGTGTGGGTACAAGGGGCGGGAGCGCTGTCGTGATGCAATCAAAATAATAATAACAATACAATAGACCGAACTATGATAACACGGCCTCGGAAATATCTGACAGATTCGTTTCTGTTTCGCTATCTGATTTCGCAACTTTTCTGCAGGCCCAGAATCTCCGTCGACAGAGCGCAAACAAGGACTAAATTGCCCTGACAATGCGCTTCCAATACACAAACACACACGCACACAAAGAGTACACGAGTATCTCGCTTCACACACCCTTTCAGCACAATACCAGGGTACCAACACAATCCCGGGGTATCAATGCAACGCCAGGGTATCAACACAATACTAGATATGTAGCGTCACTCTCTTGCCAGTTCTTTTCACCGCGAATACAATTGCTGGCTGACCAATCGTATACGCTACGGATTCCGTTTCACTACTGAAGGCCTCCACCGTGTTTCGGTAATGAGGTAATGTCCTCCTCGCCCTTATTGCCTTGTTAATTAGCTAGTTAATTTTTGGACTCATCGGTCTCTTGGTTCCACGACAGGGTTATGCGAAATCTTTACTAATGGATTATGACGGAGAGTTTGGCGAGTGGGTTTGCCAGAGCCTTCGCAGACCAGCTGATTATGCTCTTGTGGTGAACCGGATCTGCGTTCGATTCTGGGATCCAATGAAATGGTTCGACGACGCTGCAATTGATCGCAGGAAATAGGGCTGCCAGGGAATTCATGTTCTTTTGGAGACTGTGGTTGACATTCAATTTGACACAGAATTTTTGGGCGTTGCCGACGGTCTGGGCTCCTTCAGTGCTTTCTAAACTGGAACTGGATTGTTATGTGGTAAGTGCCGAAAGAAAATTGGTTATCTTTTACGACTTTCCTTTGACTCTTTTTGTTTTCATACTTATTGGGAAATGATAAAATATAAATGCGTTATAAAACAGCAAATGAAGTCAACGTGAATGTAATATTGTTTCTCCCATAATGTTGCAATAGGTGCAATTACAAAAATGATAATAATAATGAGAACGGAGATAACGATAACAATGTTATAATTACTGCTCACACTTTTACCACATTTGTTGCTGATTATTATGTACTATTTTATATCACTATAATCATCATTATCATTCAATTAATATGATCCATAATTTTGTTATCGTAATACCAAAATTATATGAAGAAATTCCTTCGACCTCTCCATTGACTGTTTCGCTTTCAAGCTTCAAAACCTTTTTTTCGTTAACTGATAATAAAGGATTTTTTTTTCACTTTCTCTCCGTAAGTTCAAAACTCTTCACCTTTATTGAAAACAATGGATTTTTTTTCACTCTCTCGGTTTAAAACTTTTATCATTTATTGATAACAAGGGAGGATTTCCCCCTATCTCTATCTCGCTCTCTCCCCTCTCTCTTTCTATCTCTCTCTCTTTCTCTTCCCCCCTCTCCCTCCTTCTCCCCCTTCCCTCTCTCTCCTTCTCCTCCTCCCCCCCCCTCTCTCTCTCTCTCCCTCCCTCCCTCTCTCTCTCTCTCCCCCCCCCCCCTCTCTCTCCCTCCTTCTCCCTCTCCCTCCTTCTCCCCCTTCCCTCTCCTTCTTTCTCCCTCCCTCCCTCTCCCTCTCTCTCCCCCCTCCCCCTCTCTCTCCCTCCTTTCCTCCCCCTCCCCGCCCCCCTCTCCCTCTTTCTCCCTCTCCCTCTCTCGCCCCAGAGCGCCGCGGCCCACCGTGACCTGTCGCTCTTTTGTTCCCCGGCCGCTAACAGCCTCCCGAAGACCCATAATATCCGATCGCGGGAGACTCAGCTGATGGCGCCGGTATTTCACAACGGCCCATCGCATCCCTACCCTGCCGCCCTAATGACTCTGTTGGATGGTTCTGCAGTCTGCTTTAATAAGTTGATCATCGTAATTATGCAAAAATAAGCTCGGCAGCCCCCTTATTGCACCGGGGTCATTTGCATACGCGGCGGGAGGAGGGGAAGGGTTTGGCACGGCGGGAGTTACGGCTTGGAGGGAGATGGAGGGCGGGAGGGAGGGGGATGGAGGGCCGGCGGGAGGGAGGGAGGGAGATGGAGGGCGGGAGGGAGGGAGATGGAGGGCGGGCGGGAGGGAGGGAGGGAGATGGAGGGCGGGCGGGAGGGAGGGAGGGAGGGAGATGGAGGGCGGGCGGGAGGGAGATTGAGGGCGGGCGGGAGGGAGGGAGGGAGATGGAGGGCGGGAGGGAGGGAGGGAGATGGAGGGCGGGCGGGAGGGAGGGAGGGAGGGAGACGTAGGGCTGGGCGATGCTGTTATTACACGATCTGGAAACCGGGGGACGTGACCGCGCCTTCTACTGCCTCTCCTTCGACCGGCCCTTCGCCCTTCCCCCTCCTCTTCTTTATTCTAGCTTCCAGTGTTTTTCTTCCCCTCGTCCATCTCCCTTTTAAGCGTCCCTTTCACTTTCTGCCTTTCCTCTCGTACGCCTCCGCACCTCCTCTGTTTCTTCTTCTCGCTCTCACGCTGTGTCTC
>NC_091590.1:7610015-7612515 GCF_042767895.1 Penaeus vannamei
TTTCCTTCTTCCCACCTCCTCCTCCTCCTCCACCTCTCCTCTTTTCCTCCTCCTCCTCTCCTCTTTGTCTCTCCTTCTCCCCCTCTCTCCGTCTCTCCTCCCATTCTCTCCGTCTCTCTTTTGTCTCCTTCAATTAAATACCATTAATCTCCTCCTGGCAGCCCTTGCCCTCCACGCCGCGACGCTCTCCTTTATAGAGTGACAATTACCACCATGACGTCAGCAGTTGCGTCTTCCCCCCACAGGGTTGAGTGCGTGAAAGAGGGGGTTGGGGTTGGGTAGGGGGTAGGGAGGAGGAGGTTGAATGAGGGGGGGGGTGGCGGGTGGCGAGTTCGAAAGAGAGGGTAGTGCCCTCACGTACCCTTTCCTCTCCTCCTTTCTCATCTCCTCTTCTCCCTCTCATCTCTTCTCCTCTCCCTTCTCCCTCCCATCTTTTCTCCTCTCCCGTCTCCCTCTTCTCCTCCTCCCCCTACCCATCCAGCCCTCTCCTTCTCTGCCTCTTCGATCTCCATCTCAATCAAAAAACCCTCGTCAAATTACTGTCATCGAAAGAATAAAAAAATATTGCCTTCTCTTCTCTCCCGGGTCGTAAATAACCGCGGGGGAACGGATCAAACGCAGCGCCGAAGGGAGGGAGGGAGGCGACGCCCCAACGGAACGGCGTGGCGATTCCCTCCGCCGCCCCTTCGCTTCTGCCCTTGATCCTCCTATGCCACCCGGGCACTGGGGGTTATTATCCTGGGCCGGTCGGGCATTCGGGAGTCATATTCCTTAAGCCAAACGAGCCTTTGGGGCATTTTCCTAATCTTTATCTTTAAGCCAAACGAGCCTTTGGGGCATTTTCCTAATCTTTATCTTTAAGCCAAACGAGCCTTTGGGGCATTTTCCTAAGCTACTCGGGGATTAGGGTGTTTCGACCTTAATGCCACCTGAGTATAAGGGCGATCTAATCCTAAGCTACCCGGGCATTATGAAGTTGCGATCCCAAGCCACTTAGGGATCTGGAAGGTTCTACTCTAAAGCCAACCCGGACAAGAAGGGTGCATAATCTCAAAACATCCGGGCATTCGAGGTTTCTCTCTCTCTCTCTCTCCTTCTCCCCCTCCATCTCCTGTCTCCCTCTCTCTCTCTCTCTCTCTCCCACTCTCTCTCTCCCCTTCCTCCCTCTCTCTCTCCTCTCTCTCTCTCTCTCTCTCCCTCTCTCTCTCCTCCCTCTCTCTCTCCCCCTTCCTCCCCCTCCTCCTCCTCCTCCTCCTCCTCCCTCCCTCCCCCTCTCCTCCCTCTCTCCCTCTCCCTCTCCTCCAAAGCCACCCCGGGCATGACGGAGTTGCAACCCCAAGCCACCTGGGCACCCGGGGTTAATAGCTCGCAGTGGGAGGCGGAGAAACGCAACCGTAGCGACTGCCAGCCATTAGCGCTAACAATGTACGGGCAAACAGGTGATTAAAGTGCAAGAGTTATTCCATCGCCAACCTATCACCCTCTGCGGTTTTTTTTCTTCCATTCGGCGACGCGAAGAGAAGTGAAGGGAGGGGATAAAGGGAAGGAGGGGGAAGAGGGAAGGAGAAAAAGGTGTATGAGGATTGGGGGAAAATTATTGGGTGACGTGAAATGGGAGGATTGATGGGAGAGCAGATTGTTTTCTGTCTCTCTCTCTCTCTCTATCGCTCTCTCTCTCTCTATCGCTCTCTCTCTCTCTTTCTCTCTTTCTTTTTCTCTCTCCCTCTCGCTCTCTCTCTTCCTCTTTTTCTTTCTCTCTCTCTCTCCTATAACAAAGCGAAAACCAAAATACGAAAATCAATGCATAAAAAAGGAAAGGCAGTTACATAAAGCGAGAGAGCGGGAAGGAGGGAAGAAGGAAAAGAAAAAAAGAAAAGAATATAAAACACAAGAGATAAAAAGAAGAATAAAACAAAACAAAACACCGAGGCGAAAGGAAATATGAGGAACATGAAGGGAGGAGTTTGCACGAAAAATGTTCCAGTCAAAGGTCAGTAAATCAGGTTAAACGCCCAAGTTTGCATAAATCCGAGGGGAATAGATAAGAGAACTGATGACATAAAAAAATAAACTGAAAGTAACAATCATAGTAAAAATCAAGAAAAAAAAGTAATAATAATAATAATAATAATAATAATAATAATAATGAAAAAATAAGTAATAATAAAAGAATAACAATAATAATTACAATGATAAAGGTGAAGGAGGTGAAGGGAGGGAACTGAAAGTAACAATAATAACAGCAGAAGTCATGAAAAAATAAGTAATAATAAAACAAAAACAATAATAATTACAATGATAAAGACAATGATAACAAAAACAATAATAATAATAACAATGATAATAAACACAACTATAATACTAACATGATAATAAACACAACTATAATATTAACATCATAATTACGATGAAAACGACACTAATAAAAACGATAATGATAGTGTCCGTTTTAAAACACGCGTCAAATTAAAACGCCTGACCCCACGTTCTGCCTGGCGTG
>NC_091590.1:7620015-7627515 GCF_042767895.1 Penaeus vannamei
CACAATAGGCTCTTATTAGCTCTACATTCTCCCTTATCGCTACAATCTCCATCGTCTGCCATCGTTATCATCGATACCACGGGGACCTCTTCGCCCGTTTAACACCTTCGATACGGTTGTTTCCTTGTATCGCTGTCATTTCGCTATCTATATCTATCTCTCTATCTCTTTAATGTTGAGAGAGAAGGCTATATCTGTTATCAGTAAAGAGGCGGATTATTTAATTCGGCGTTATCCTGTTTATTTGCTTCCTTATATCGCTGTCATTCCGCTATCTATATCTATCTCTATATCTATCTATTTGATGTTAAGAGTCAAGGCTATATATGTTATCAGTAAATAGGCGGATTATTTAATTCGGTGTTATCATCTTTATTTGTTTTCTCATATCGCTGTCATTCCGCTATCTATATCTATCTCTCTTATCTCTCTAATGTTAAGAGTCAAGGCTATATCTGTTATCGATAAAGAGGCGGATTATTCAATTCAGTTTTATCCTGTTTATTTGCTTTCTTGTATCTCTGTCATTCCGCTATCTATATCTATCTCTCTATCTCTTTAATGTTAAGAGAGAAGGCTATATCTGTTATCAATAAAGAGGCGGATTATTTAATTCGGTGTTATCATCTTTATTTGTTTTCTCATATCGCTGTCATTCCGCTATCTATATCTATCTCTCTTATCTCTCTAATGTTAAGAGTCAAGGCTATATCTGTTATCAGTAAAGAGGCGGATTAGTTAATTCAGCGTTATCCTGCTTTATTTGCTTCCTTGTATCGCTGTCATTCCGCTATCTATATCTATCTCTATATCTCTTTAATGTTAAGAGAGAAGGCTATATCTGTTATCAATAAAGAGGCGGATTATTCAATTCGGTGTTATCCTGTTTATTTGCTTCCTTATATCGCTGTCATACCGCTATCTATATCTCTATATCTCTTTAATGTTAAGAGTCAAGGCTGTATCTGTTTCAATAAAGAGGCGGATTATTCAATTCAGTTTTATCCTGTTTATTTGTTTTCTTGTATCGCTGTCATTCCGCTATCTATATCTATCTCTCTATCTCTTTAATGTTAAGAGTCAAGGCTATATCTGTTATCAATAAAGAGGCCGATTATTTAATTCAGCGTAATCCTGTTAATTTGTTTTTTTATACTGCTGTCATTCCGCTATATATATATCTTTATCTATCTCTCTAATGTTAAGAGTCAAGGTTATATCTGTTATCGATAAAGAGGCGGATTATTTAATTCGGTGTTATCCTGTTTAATTGTTTTCTTGTATCGCTGTCATACATCTATCTATATCTATCTCTCTTATCTCTCTAATGTTAAGAGTCAAGGCTATATCTGTTATCGATAAAGAGGCGGATTAGTTAATTCGGTGTTATCCTGTTTATTTGTTTTCTTATATTGCTGTCATTCCGCTATCTATATCTTTCTCTCTATCTATTTGATGTTAAGAGTCAAGGCTATATTTGTTATCGATAAAAAGGCGGATTATTCAATTCAACGTTATCCTGTTTATTTTTTATCGTTCATTATCATCAGTAAAACATCCATATTACGCTAATAACCCATCATGATTATGGCTAAAGTTATAATGATAAAATTGGCTTTTAATATCATAATCATAATGGATTCATAATGGAACTCCTATAACTTTTCGAAACTAATATAATCGTATCGCCATTCCTATAAATAATACAATCACTAGCATTATCATTACCAACACGTGTACAACGAGGACTCTAAACGCATCTCATTATTATTTTTTTTCTTATTAATCCTAACAACCATTATCGACAAGGCAATTTATAATACCAATTACCAGTATCAACAATAGCATAATTAATTCTAATTATCGCCGCAATCATGCCATCATCGCTACCGCCGACTATCATCATTATTTTTAGATATCGCGCCCGCATCTGGGACTACGGCGGCGGTGGGCGTGCGGGCGGAGCGAGGAACACCCCATAAACACGGCGACTTACGAGGGCGGTCCGGCTGCTCTTCGTCTGGTCGGTCGACGGTCCTCTTCTCTCTTCTTTTTCTTCTTTCTTCTTCTTTTTCTTAGTCTTTTTCTTCTTCGTCTTCGAGGTCGACGGTCCTCTTCTCTTCTTTTTCTTCGTCTTCGAGGTCGACGGTCCTCTTCTCTCTCCTTCTTTTTCTTCTTTCTCCTTCTCCTTCAATTTCTTCTTCTTTTTCTTTTTCTTCTTCGTCTTCGTCTTCTTCGTCCTCTTCTTCTTTCTTTTTCTTCTTCTTCCTCTTCCTTTTTTTAGGGGGATGAATGACACCCAAGATCTACATATCATCTTTTTTGTGTGTTTTTTATTTATTTATATAGGAATTGAAAACAAAAAAAATCATGTCAGTCAGCAGACGTTTTGCTCCGTATCTCGAGCGTCGACCTTGCCTCGCGATTCCAGACCACATACCACACTCACTATCAACCAGCTGCCGCTCCGCCCCCAACCGCAGTCACCATCCCTTTCAGGATCTCATCACTATCATCACAAAGCACCTCCCCTTCTCTCCCCCCCCCCCCCATGCCGGTCGCTACCCATACCCGGCCACCTTGACATTGGACGTCGCAGGTTAATTGGCTCCCTGGAGACGTCCTGTTGCCCTTATTTGGACGAGGCCGCCGCCCGCGCTGCGCCCCACACGTCTTTGTCCCGCCGCCGTGAGAGGAACTTGTTCCCTCCTCCCCTCTCTCCCTCCCCTTCCCTCCTCTTCGGGTCTCTGATTTTCCTCCCTCCATCTTGTCTCTTCTCTGTCTGTGTGTCAGTGAATCTGTGCGTCTGTATGTCTGTCTCTCCTCCCCTTTCGTTCCACTTTCCATCCCTCTCATAACATTCACATTCCATCCTTTTCCTCTTCTCTTCTCTCGCCCCTCTCTTTTCCTCCCTTCTCCCATCCCTTCTTCTTCTCTCCATCCCCTCTCCACCCCCCCTTGTCCCTCCCCTATCCCTTTATCTCCCCTCCCCCTCCCTCCCGCCTTATTCCTCCCCCTCTCCACCCCCGTATCCTTCCCACACCCCTTCCTCTCCCCTCCCCAACTCCACCACCCCTTGTCCCTCCCCCTCTCCACCCTCTTGTCCCTCCCCCACCCCTTCCTCTCCCCAATAATGGACGTGTTTATGTCCAGGACAACTTCGCACATAAGAGGACAACGGCGGCTGGACAAGGGTAGAACTAGGGCACTGGGCGAGGGCGGGAGAGAGAGAGAGAGAGAGAGAGAGAGAGAGAGAGAGAGAGAGAGAGAGAGAGAGAGAGAGAGAGAGAGAGAGAGAGAGTGAGAGTGAGTGAGTGAGTGAGTGAGTGAGTGAGTGAGTGAGTTAGTGAGTGAGTGAGTGAGTGTGCGCGTGTGTGTGTGAGTATGAGTGAGCATGTGTGCGTGTGTGTGCGTGTGCGTGGGTGTGGGTGTGTAAGTGTAAGTGTAAGTGTGTTTGTGTGAGTTTGTGTATGTGTGCCGCCGCATGCTTATTCGTTATTAAATGTAGGACTATATACAGTTCTGTTCTTATAAAATCATATAAAACAAGTAATGATGATGATGATGATGATGATGATGATGATGATGATGATGACGATGATAATGATAATAATGATGATGATGAAGATAATGATGATAATAATGATAATGATAAACAAAAAATAACAATACAAAACAAAAGCCACCAATAAAAAGGCACACACAACCTCCAGCACCAAAGTGACTCAATTACCTGAGCCCCCCCCCCCCCTGTAATCACCCAACCTCCAGGTATATTTCCAGTGGCTTACCTGAGCGCCCGAAGTCCGGAATCCTGCGCAAAGAAGGCGTTCCCGACACCCACCTGGAAGAGGGAAAATGGGCGTCTTAAAAAAAAGGGGGCGTGTCGCTGGGGATACAAAGTGTGACAAATCGGAGCAGATGTAACTTGACGTCCTGCGATAACTCTGGAGGATTATGCAAAGTGAAAATGTATAATTCATGACAGCTGTGGCGGCGGCGGCCATGACAGATGGCGTTGAATAGTATATATTACACTTGGCGATGATTTAGAAAGCGTGTAATGGAAACAAGAAATGCCATTTCAATAATGACTACATGATTTTGAATATATTTCGCTTTAAAAACAACTACATTATTTTAGGCATATTTCATCTTGAAAACTACATGATTTTAAATGCATTTCGTTTTAAAAACAAGTACATTATTTTAAATATATTTAATTTTGAAAAATACTACATGGTTTTAAATATATCTAATTTTTTTTAAATGATACATTTCATTCAGAAAACTACATTATTTTAAATGTATTTCATTTTAAAAACAAATAAATGATTCTAAATATACTTCATTCCAAAAACAACAGCATAATTCTTAATACACTCCATGATAACAAAAAGAAAGAAAGAAAGAAAAGAAACACATAATAACTATTCCCAAGTGGACGTACACACACACATTATAAACACATATACAATTATGATCAGGCATTATGTTCAATATACACTCGGCACAAATTCTGATCAGGCATTATATACAATAGACACTCGGCATCATTTATCATCCACACGACCACCATCCTGAAGAGTAATGGCACTGTACGAAGGGCCATGAAAATTGAAAGGTTACACTGGGGATTCTCCAGCTGGGTGCCATGATATGAGGTGGGAGGGGAGGGTGGAGGGGGAAGGGGGGGATTTAAGGATCCTCTTCTTATCCTCGTTATTTCTTCTCTCTTTTTCTCTCTCTTCCCTTTTTTCTTCCCTCTCCCTCCTTTATCCTCCTTCTCTTTCCCCCCTTCTGTATCCTCCCCCTCTCTCCCCTCATCATTTCCCTATTTCCCTCTCACTCCATCTTTCAAGTTCCTCTTCCTCTCCTATTTTCCTCTCCCCCTTTATCCCCCTTCTCTTCTCCCTTTCAATCTTCCTCCTCCGTCTCCCTTCCCCCCCTCTTCCTCCTCTTTCCCCCTTACCCCCTTCTTCCTCCTCCCTCTCCCTCCCTTCTTCCTCCTCACTCTCCCTCTCCCTCCCTTCTTCCTCCTCCCTCCCCTTTCCCCCTCCTCCCTCCCTCTCCCCCTCCCTCATCCCCCTCCCCCTCTCCCTCTCCCCCTCTTTATCCCCTTGTCTCTCCCACTCTTAACCCAAGGTCAGCCTTGAGTCTCCCGCATGTCTGCGTGCCTGCCTGCCGGACCTCATGATGGAAACGTGGCCATCGCTGTTAGTCCGCATGACGAAGTGGAATCTTCACGAGAAATGATAGTTTTTTTTCTGGAGCACGTAATGGAATGCGTAATAAGGGGATTGAGAAGAGATAGGAGATGGGAGATAAGAGACAGAAGATAAAAGATGGGAGATAGGAGATTTGAGATTGGAGATAGGTGATAATAGATAGGAGATGTTAGATAAGATAATAGATAAGAGATAGGAGATAGGATATAATAGATATAGGAGGTAGGGGAGAGGAGATGACAAGAAGGAGAGGGAGGAGGAGAAACTCTTTATCCTCTTTTCCTTTTCCCTTCTCTACCGTTCCTCTTTTCCTTCCTCTTTCCTCTTCCTCCCTCTCCTTCCCCTCTTTCACCCTCTCCCCCCCATCTTTCCCCTCCTCCCCCCCATCTTTCCCCTCCTCTCCCTCCTTCTTTCCCCTCTTCCTCCCCTCTCTCTCTCCATCCACAAATCCGTGCGAGATGGACTTCGTGACTGAAGGCAAGTTTCCCTTACTCGAGGCAAGTCATGGCGGCTTGGGGGAGGCGTCGCAAGGTGAAACGGCCCAGTGGACTCGATCTGGCCAAGCCGTTGCAAGCCGGGCGCAGGATTGGAGAAAAAAGTCAGGTCGTAAAATTCTCGAAACTTTATCTTTATTCTCCATTTTGAAACATTATTGTATATTACTATTATTGTTATTATTATTATTATCATTATTATTATTATTATTATTATTATTATTATTATTATTATTATTATTATTATCATTATTATTATTATTATTATTATTATTATTATCATCATTATTATTGTGATTTTTTTTTTTTTTTTTTTTTTTTGGGGGGGGGTCTTGAGATATAATGTACGACTTTTTGTTGGTTCATTCTCTATGATTATCTATCTATCTACCAATGATTTATTAATCTTCTCTCTCTCTCTCTCCCTCTCGCCTTCTCTCTCTTTTCATATCAGTCTTTCCTTCTCTTTCTGTCTCTTACCTCTCTATCCATCTCTCACGCTCTCCCTCTTTCTCCCACCATTTCTCTCTTTTATTATTTTTTACTCACTCCCTCCCCACCTCCCACTCTCTCTCTCTCTCTTTCTCTCTCTTCTTCTCTCCCTCTCTCCCCTTCTCTCTCTCTCTCTCTCCCCTTCTCTCTCTTTATCTCCCCTTCTCTCTCCCTCTCTCCTTCCCTCTCTTCTCTTCACCAAGGTCTTCTTCCCGTTTCCCTTCGCAACCTAAACCTCGTGACGCGGAGGACTAGGGTCGATACGGTCGAGAATCATGTAATAAGGCAGTGGGAGTGTCGATCTTGCGGTTCAACCTTGTGACCTAGACTGGCCCGTATAGTCAACCTCTTGAACCGAATCTGCCCTGAGACGATCCTTTTGCTGGAGAAGGGCGAGGGGGTGGGGGTGGGGGGGTAAGGGTGGTTCATGGGGAGGGGGGGTAGGTGTAAGGGTTAATGAGGAGGGGAAGAGATAAGTGAGAGGGAGAGGGGTTAATGGGGAGGGGAAGAGAGGGAAAGGAGTGAAGGGTAAATGGGTAAGGGAGAAAGGGGATAAATGAGAGGAATAAATAGATAATGGGATAATGGGTAGGGGAAGAGAGGGGTAAATGGGTGAAAGATAGAGGGTAAATGGGGAGGGGAAGAGAGGGTAAGGAAGAGAGAAGTAAATGAGGGGAAGAGAGGGGTAACTGGGTAAGCGAGAGAATGGTAAATGGGTAAGGGAGAGATGGGTAAATGGGTAAGCAAGAGAGGGGTAAATGGGTAAGGAAGAAAAAGGGATAATGGGTCGAGAAGAGAGGGATAATGAAACGACGTGTGACGACTATTAGGAAAAGGGAGGACAGAATTAACTGTGGAGGGGGAAGAGAGGGTAAGAGGGGTGTAAAAAAAAAATAATGGGTAAGGGGCAAGCGGACTACTGGGGAGTTACTAGGGTAGCGGATAGAGGGAGGGGGAGGGAGGACTGGGAACGAGGTTAAAGGGCTTACTACTGGGGGGGAGGTGGGGGAGAGGGGAGTATGAGGGGGTTCCCAGGAAGGAGTTGGGAGAGGTCAGAGAGATGGGGAGAAGGAGAGAGGAGGATAACAAAGGAGAGGGGATTATAAGAGAGAGGGAGAAGGAGGAGTCATAAGGGAGAGGAGAATTATAAAGGAAAGGGAGATGGTAGTGTTGGGGGAGTGGGAATCATGAGGGGAGAGGGAGGGGGTCATGAGGGAGGGAATTATGAAGATGAGAGAAGACAGAATTGGAGGAGAGAGAGGAGAGATCACGAGAGAGAAAAGGGA
>NC_091590.1:7632515-7655015 GCF_042767895.1 Penaeus vannamei
GAAGAATTTTTCTTCTAGTTTCTTTTGCGTAAGTGAAAAACCTGCTGAGAAGATTAAAAAAAAGATTTAAAGACTTTTTTCCCCCGTCTCCTTTGGCTCCCTTGCGTACGAGCGAGAGAATCCCGCGAGAGACGCCACTCTTTAATGAACGCCCGAGGCAAACAAATTACTTTCCCCGACAGCCTTCCCGTTTTTAATGTACCCAAGGGACCCGGTGGGGATTTTTTGCGGCGTTTAATGGGGGTGTAATAAGGGCTTCGACCTGTATTACGACCAGCCCGCCGGGACTCCCATTCTCCGAGTCTTTCTCGAGCAGGACGCGCCCCTTATAATGCGCCCTTACCCGACCCTACCTCGGCAACTCCATACCTCCTACTCCCTTGTAGTTCTAGACCCTTTTTTTCATTAGATGCTATTTTTCCCGGCGCTATTTATTACGCGTTTCTAATCCCCTTTCTTCCTTGGGGGTTCTGTCGCACGACCCTCCATCGGCGCGCCTTTTTTGGACGTGGGAGTCGTATCTTGCACGACTTCTCCATCAGAGGCACTTCGCTGCACCTAAGCCTCACGGGACACGACCCTTAAGTATACGGACGTGCTTCAACTCCCGAGTATGGCTGGGTGAACATGGAAAGGATTTTTCGGTCTTTCTTTCCATGTCTTTTCTCACTCTTTTCCCCCCTCATCCCTGCCCTATCTCCACTCTCTCTCTCTCTCTCTCTCTCTCTCTCTCTCTCTCTCTCTCTCTCTCTCTCTCTCTCTCTCTCTCTCTCTCTCTCTCTCTCTCTCTCTCTCTCTCTCTCTCCTTTCCTCGCATGTCCTCTCCTCTCATGACCTCTCCTGTCCTCTCATGTCGTCTCCTCTCCTCCTCTCTCCCTCTCCTCTCATGTCCTCTCCTTTCATGTCTTCTTTTCTCCTCTCATGTCCTCCCCTCCCCTCTCCTCCTCCTTTCCTCACATCCTCTCTCCCCTCTCACTCTCCTCTCCTCTCCTCTCAACCCCTCCCTCTCCTCTCCTCTCCTCTCTCTCCTCCTCTCCTCACATCCCCTCCCCTCTCCTCTCATGTCGTCTCCTCTCCTCTCCTCACATCCCCTCCCCTCTCATGTCCTCTCCTCTCCCCTCTCATTTCCTCTCCTCTCCTCTCATGTCGTCTCCTCTCCTCCCCTTCCTTCTCATGTCCTCACCTTTCTTATCCTCTCCTCCCCTCCCCTCTCCCCAGGAATAGGGCACGAGACGGCAGAGGCCCGAACTGCTCGCATGATGATGCACGTTGAAGAAAAAAGTGTTTACAAGAACCACTTAAATCTCAAGAGGCGTTGGAGAAGGACTGCGACCGGTCTCCCTGAGAGAGAGAGAGAGAGAGAGAGAGAGAGAGAGAGAGAGAGAGAGAGAGAGAGAGAGAGAGAGAGAGAGAGAGAGAGAGAGAGAGAGAGAGAGAGAGCGTCAGCCAAGAAAAACGGCCGCCCCAAATATTGCTCCTTACCCTCTCCTCCTCCTCCTTCTCACCCTTTTCCTTCATCTTTTCCTCCTCTTCTTCCTCCTCCTTCACATGTTTTTCCTCCTCCTGCTCATTTTCTTTTTCCTCCTCCTTCGTCTCCTCTTCCAGCTCATCTTCTTTTTTCTTCTCCTCCTCCTCCTCCTTCTCGTCTTCCAGCTAATCTTCTTTTTCTCCTTCTCCTCCTCCTCTTTCTGTTACTTTTTTCCTTTTCTCCTCTTCTTCTATTCTCCCTTCTCCTTTTGCTAGTGTTCTATGTTTCATTTCTCCTCCTATTCTTGCTCCTGTTCCACTTCTCTTCCTCTTGTCTTTCTCCTCTTATTTATTTTTCTTATTCTGCTTTTTCTCAAAACCTTCTTTTTTTTCTTTTTCTTTCTCCTCCTCCTTCTTTTATTCCTCTCGTTATCATTGCACTTTTTCATGAGTCCCCTTCCTCCCTCCTTCCCTCTCCTCCTCCCTCCTCTCCCTCCTTCCTCCATCCCCCTTCTCTCTCCTCTCCTTCCTTCCTCCCCATTCCCCTGATTTCTCCTCCCTCCTCTCCCTCCTTCCCTCTTCCCTTTTTCCTTCCCTTCCTTCCATCTCCCCTTTCCCCTCCCCCTTCCCCTGATTCCTCCTTCCCCTCCATCTCCCCCTCCTCTTAAATCCTGAGCTAATCTTCGAGAAAGTTTCCGAGACAAATCGAGTGTGAAAAAAAAAAACAAACTTTCGAGCATTTTGCAAGCCACTTGCGTATTTTTCTTCTTCTTCCCTCTTCATCTTTCCTTCCCTCTCCCTCTCCCTCTACTTCTCTCCTTCTATCTCCCTCTCCCTCTCCTTCTCACCTTCCCTCTCACACTCCTTCTCACCTTCCCTCTCCCTCTCCTCACCTTCCCTCTCCCTCTCCTCATCTCCCCTGCTTCCCTCTCCTTTTCCTTCCCTCCTTCCCTCTCCCTCTCCTCCCCTCTCTCCATCACCCTTTCCTTCCCCTCTACTGAAGAGGTCAGGAGGTGACTAAAAAGAAAAAAAAAAGGAGAGACTGGAAACCTTTTTTCACAGGATTGGAGAAAGTCTGACTTATACTTCGCTGATCCCCGCTCGCTACCTGAGAGGGGAAGAGGGAAGGAGGGGAGGAGGAGGAAGGAGAGGAAGAGGGAAAGAGGGAAGGAGGGAAGAGGGAAGGAGGGGAGAAGGAATAAGAGGAAGGGGGAAGGGGAAGAAGAGGAAGGTTGAAGGGGGGAAGAGGGAAGGAAGGAGAGGAAGGGGGAAGATGGGAAGGGAGGAGGAGAGGAAGGGGAAAGAGGGGAAGGGAGGAGGGATATGCTGAAGGGGGAAGAGGGAAGGAGGGGAGGGGGAAGGGGAAGGAGAGGAAGACTGAAGGGGGGAAGAAGGAAGGAGAGGAAGGGAGAAAGAGGGCAAGATAGGAGAAGGGAAGATAGAAAGGCTGAAAGGGCAAGAGGGAAGTAGAGGAAGGTAGCGAAAAACGAATAAAGAACAAATGTAGAGGAAAAAAAAAGAGAAGAGGGAAGAATTGAGGAGTAAGCAAGGAAACGGATAAAGGGGGGAAGAAAGAGAAAGTGGAGTGAATAGGGAGGTAAGGAACAAGGGAATAAATGCAGGAGAAGAATGGTGGAAGAAGACGGGAAGGAAGGGAAGAAAGGGCAAATGAAAGAGGGGAAAATGGTGGGAATAGACGCAGGAAAGATGAGAAAACGCAAGAGAACGATTGCATGGAAAATAAGGCTGAAAGGAGAGAAGAAAAGACAGGAAGAGAGGGAGGCTAATAATAATAATGATATTATAGTACTAATACTAATAAATACTAACAATAATGATACTACTACTAATAATAATAACAATGATAATAATAACAATAATAATAATAATAATAATAATAATAATAATAATAATAATGGTATAATGATAATATCAATAATAATAATAATAATAATAATAATAATAATAATAATAATAATAATAATAATAATGATGATAATAATAATAACAATAACTATGGTAACCAGAAACCGCCCATTATACAGAAAACGTGAACCAACAAAACATGAAAAAAAAAAAAAAAATAACGAAGAGAAAGCACTCCACAAAAGGATAATTGAAGTGAAAAGGCAAGGGCGTGAGAGTGACGAGACGGGCCTAGAAAGGACCAAGAAAAGATGGGCGGAGAGTGGGCGGCCCATGAAGATGCCTGGAGGGGCGGCGGGCGGCGGAGGAGACCCATCAGCGGAGACACGAAAGAGGATGGGCGGGATAGGGGGGGGGGGTGGGGGGATGGGGGGGATAGGGGGGGGGCGGTGGCCGAGTGAAAAGCGTAAGAGAAAAAAAGAAAAAAGAAAAAAAGAGATGAAAGTTAAAAGAAAGGAGGATATGGAAAGAGGAAGAAAATGATAAGAAAAAAGAAAGAAAAGATAAAAAGAGATGAAAGTTTAAAAGAAAAGAGGAAATGGAACTAGAAGTTGGAGACGAAAAAATAAGACATAATGACTGAACAGAGGAACAGAAGGAAAGAAGGATAAAAAAGGCGCAGGAAGAGAAAACGATGAAAAGGAGAAAGAAAAATAGGAAGGAAGGAAGGAAGGAAACAGGAAGGAACATAAGAAAGGAAATGAGAGCGGGAAGAAACGAGGACAAGGGAGGGAGACAAGTTAGGAAAGAAAGAAAGAATCAAGAAAAATGACGATAAGAAAAAATAAAAATAAGCAAAAAAAAACAACAACAAATGAACGAACAAATCATGGAATGAGAATGAAAGAATTTAAATAAGAAAAGAGAGAGGAAAAAATGAAAGGAGTGGATGAGAGATAGAAAATAAACAACCAAAGACCTAAAATGAGAAAATGAGAAAAGGAAATAAATATACGGAAGAACGAAAAAAGAATATAAAACAAATAAACGATGGAATAAGATACGCAGATGAGAAAAGCGAAAAACGCCTAAAAAAGGAATGGTATAAAGAAGTAAAAATAGAAAGAACGAAGAGAGGAGAAAGAGAAGAGAAAAGGCAGAAAAATGGAAACAAGAAAAAAGAGAGAGAAAAAAAGAGAAAGAAGAGAAACCGCCTCGATGAAAGGATGAGAGGCTGGGCGGGAGAGCAGCGTCGCCATCCTACGAAGTGACGGGAGAACAATTAGCTCCTGGCAGGAGGAGGAAGGAATTACGGGTTTGCATCCCCAGGGCAGGGAACGGCCGGGGGGAGGGGGGGGGAGGAGGAGGAGGAGGAGGAGGAGGAGGAGGAAGAGGAGGAGGTGATGATGCTGGTGGAGGAGGAGGTAAACACTTCCCACGAGAACCTGTTTTTTTTTCTTTTTTCATTTTCTTTTTTTCGTACAGCAAGAAGATTCCGACGAAAGAGGGAAAAAAAGAAGACAAAAATCTTGGTTTCCGAATAAATTGATATAAGAGGACGAATTTCAAATGAAGTAAATACAAATTGGAATAAATTTGGATAAAACCAATAATGAGAAAAGATAAATACAAAGGACTGAGCGAAAATTCTGGAATAAATTTAGAAGAAAATGAATAATGAAAAGAGTTAAACAGTCTACACATTGGAATAAACCAGATAAGAAAGAAAATTGTGAAAGAGCCAAACAAAAACGAGAAATGTTGAAATACAATCTGATAAGACGAATATTGAAAACCTAATGAGAAATGATAACAGAACATAAGCTTAATTTTGTGTCTCTCTCTCCCGCCAATTCGTAGAATGCACCGCTTCTCCTTCTCTTGCAATTTAGGCTTTTTCTTTCGTTTTTATTTCCCTTTTTTAAATTCCTTATTCACCATTTCCTTCGTTTTTTATCCTTTTTTCGGCAATATCACTACGATTATTTGTGTGTGTGTCTCCCCCTCTCTCCCAGCTCCTCACTCTTCCATCTCGGCCTTTATGTACGTATGTATGTATATGTATATATGTACACACACAAACATATACATACATAAGCACACCACGAAACACACGCGCATAAAACCTACACACCCCCTCCTACACAGACAAATACGCGCGCACATGCACATTAAGTCGTCAACACCAAGACCTTTCTGCCACGCTCGCTGAGGCCAAGGAAAGTGTGGAAGGAGGGAATCTGTCTTCGGGGTCTGTGACGTGGGGAAGAGGAGTCGCATCATTAGCATGGGAGAGAGAGAGAGGGGGAGGAAAGGAGGGAGGGAGGGAGGGAGGGAGGGAGGGAGGGAGGGAGGGAGGGGGAGGAAAGGAGGGAAGGAGGGAGGGAGGGAAGGAGGGAGGAGAGGGATGGGGGAGGGAAGGAGGGAGGGAGGAGAGGGATGAGGAAGGGCAGGAGGGAGAGAGAGAGAGAGGGGGGAGGAGGAAAGGAGAGAGAGAGAGTGAGAGAGCGTGAGGGTAGGAGGGGGAAAAAGAGGAGGAGAAGAGGTAGGGAGAGGGAAAAGGAGAAGAAGGAGAAGGAGGAAGGGAAAGAGGGAAGGAAGGAAGGAGAGAAGGGGAGAAGGAGAGAAGGAGAGAGAGAAAAAGAGAGAGAGAGAGAGAGAGAGAGAGAGAGAGAGAGAGAGAGAGAGAGAGAGAAAGAGAGAAAGAGAGAAAGAGAGGAAGAGAGAAAGAAAGAAAGAAAGAAAGAAAGAAAGAAAGAATGAGACAGAGTGACAGAGAAAGAGAAAAATCGAGCTTGAAAGAGACAGACAGACAGACAGAGAGACAAAACGAGAAACGGACACACTAAAACGAAAGAGAGAACGAGAGAGCGGCGACCGATTCCCAAAACAATGCACAGTTACGCTCGCTTTTCCTTCTCTCTTCCTCCTAAAAGTAAAACTCCCAATATATTACATCGGAATTTTCCAGAACGCTCGTATACTTTCTCTTCTTTGCACTTTTTCCCCTTCTTTTCCCATGACTTTTTTCCCCCCTTCGCACTCTCTCACGTGAACTCATATGCGTACATGTTTTACCGTAGTGTCGCTCAGAACTGCACTCACACCTATTCTGATCATACTCATATATATATAATAAAATACAATATAATACAATAACAATATAATCAGCTCATACAATCGGTGCGTATGGGTGTGCTAAGAGTTTTTTTTTCTCTTCAATTTTCTCTATAATTTTCCCTCATTATATCTATCGTATTGATTACTATCATCATCACCATATTATTCTTGTTGGTTTAGTTTACTTTATAGTAATAAAAGTTCTGGTTGTCGTAGTAATAATAACAGTAGTAGTAGTAGTAATTGTAATAATAGCAGCAGTAGTAGTAGTAGTAATAATAATAACAGGAGTAGTAATAGGAGAAGCAGTAATAGGAGAAGTAGTAATAGGAGAAGTAGTAATAGGAGAAGTAGTAATAGGAGTAGTAGTAAGAGTAGTATTAATAGTAATAATAATAGAAATAGTAATGGTAATAGTAATAGTAGCTGCAAAAGCTGTTGTTGTTGAAATAAAAAGTAATAACAATAATAGTAATAATAACAAAAATTATCATCAGTGAGTACCATTATCGTTACCATCATCATTCACAATCATTGTTGTCATCATAACAATAATGACGCAATGCCAGGGCGCAAATCCAACCGGACCCCAGTTCGCACGCAACCTCGACCCCGAGACCCAAAGATGCCCCAATGCCCCATCCCTGGAAGCAACCGTGAATAATCCCTTAGATGGATAGCATTTTCCTCCTCTGAACGCCACCTGCGAGCTGTAGAGGCCAAACTAAGACCATTTTCCGCTTTCCGGTCTTCATCACCGAACTGTCATTCTCTCCTGTCACTTACACCTTTCATGGCTGTCGTCTTGTGTCTGTTAACTCTGTCATTTGAGGCATAGAGACCCTCAAATCTTGTCTCGTTAAGGCGGGTGAGGACAGCTTCAGCGTCTTCACATTATCTTTCCAGCTTCGGAAGATGTACCCTCTTTGGAACTGTAATTATATCTGTTCCTGTACCGATAACCTTGAATGATGTTAGTTTAAAATACAGCGTTACAAATGAAGTCTAAAAAAAAGTATAAGAAAAAAATTTTTTTTTACTTTATTTTCCTTTATATTCTGTGCCTTCCCAACCCTCTCCTCTAGGGCTTTTCCCCAGTTTTCTTGTACCTTTCTCCTCTTCCCCTCTCTCTCTCTCTCTCTCTCTCTCTCTCTCTCTCTCTCTCTCTCTCTCTCTCTCTCTCTTTCTCTCTCTCTCTCTCTCTCTCTCTCTCTCTCTCTCTCTCTCTCTCTCTCTCTCTCTCCCTTTTCCCCGGTTTCCTTGCTTTTTCTTTCTCTCTCTCCTTCTCTCTCTCTCTCTCTCTCTCTCTCTCTCTCCCTCTCTCTCTCTCTCTCTCTCTCTCTCTCTCTCTCTCTCTCTCTAAAATAAATAAATAAATAAATAAATAAAAAAACAAGTAAAGGTAAAAATTTTAAAAGACAAAAGGTACAAAGCCTCCACTGGCGTTTAGCTTCCCAAGAATGAATTGCATTGCTTCGCTTCGATTAAAAGACGACGACTTCCAGGCAGGAATATCTACCTCAAAGCCCGTCAACAGAACGTATATACACCTCGCAACACAAACAAATACAAATAAACAAATAAGCAAATAAACAAACGCGCATATAGGGTCATGAGGTCGACTCTTCGGCTGCCTCATGAACCCGTGGCACAACCTCTTAACACTTCACCTCAGATCTTAAAAGTCTTGCACATACCTTAACAAAGAGGAATTTTTATCTGTTTTGTTTACTCGGCGCTCGGAGAGAGGGAAGGGGAGAGGGTGTGAATGAGGGTGGGAGGGGACATGAGAGAATATATGAGAAAATGAGAGAGAGAGAGAGAGAGAGAGATGAGGGGAGGTAGAGGGAGAGGGAGAGGGAGGGAGGGAGGGAGGGAGGGAGGGAGGGAGGGAGGGAGGGAGGGAGAGAGAGAGAGAGAGAGAGAGAGAGAGAGAGAGAGAGAGAGAGAGAGACAGACAGAGAGAGACAGAGAGGGAAGAAAAGATATAAAGAGATAAACAAACTGACACACCGATAACAAACATATACAAACAAACAAACAAACAGACAAAAAACGAACAAACAAACCCCCCCAAAACATACTCGCCGTGAAGAAAGCGCACACTTACAAACAAACACACCAACGGCAATAACACGAATAAAAGAAATCCTTGGGAAAACACGCTCTTTGTACCACTCGCCTTCCACGCTACACCGGATTAGTTCCCAAAGACAATTACTCCCGACCGCTGGCACGCTGATGTACTTACAGAACGGAGAGTTTCCCGAGTAAGTGTTTCCTCTTCCTTGATGCATTTTCTTGAAGACGCGTGTGTGAATATTCGATTTCTTAAGCATTTTCTTGAAGACGCGTGTGTGAATATTCGCTTACACTTTCTAAGTCACAAAAAATACTTATACAGACAAAAAATAAAAGAAAAAATGAAGATGATGCTTATAATGTTATTAAACTCCACCTAACATTTCAATGAAAACAAAGACACGAACATGAACTAAGAAACAAATTTGGTAGATGAAATATCTAAACTTCTATTAATATGAGTGTCTCAGATATTCGACATTCCAATGAAACAAACAAACAAACACAATGTCCGCACTGCATCTTGCCTTTAATACAAATTTCTCAATATCTTCAAACACACGCGACAGTAATGCAACAAACAAATAAACAAATAAACAAATTCCGACTTATGCCCTTTGCCTGTTAATATCAATTTTTCAGTTTCTCAGACGCACACTAAGATAGGAGGGAGGGGGAGGGAGGGAAAAGGAAGGAAGGAAAGGGAGAGGTGGAGTGAGGAAAGGAGGGAGGGAGGGAAGGGAGGGAGGGAGGGAGGGAGGGAGGAGGAGGGAGGGAGGAAGGGAGGGAGGGAGGGAGGGAAAAGGAAGGAAGGAAAGGGAGAGGTGGAGTGAGAAGGAGGGAGGGAGGGAGGAAGGGGGAGGGAGGGAGGAAGGGAGAGGGAGGGAGGAGGGAGGAAGGGAGGGAGAGAGAGAGAGAGAGAGAGAGAGAGAGAGAGAGAGAGAGAGAGAGAGAGAGAGACAGAGAGAGAAGAGAGAGAGAGAGAGAGAGAGAGAGAGAGAGAGAGAGAGAGAGAGAGAGAGAGAGAGAGAGAGAGAGAGAGAGAGAGAAGAAAGACACAGAGAAAGAGAAGAAAGACACAGAGAAAGAGAAGAAAGACAGAGAGAGAGAGAGAAAACAGAGAAAAAAGAGCAAGCGAGAGCGAACGAGAGACAGACACAGAGAAATCAAGAGAAAGAGAAAAAATAAAAAAGACATACAGAAAGAGAGAGAGAGAGAGAGAGAGAGAGAGAGAGAGAGAGAGAGAGAGAGAGAGAGAGAGAGAGAGAGAGAGAGAGAGAGGATCCTAGCGCGTTTCTCTTTATCCAGGTGGAAGGATGATGGATATCCCACGTGCATGGCGGATCGTGGCTGCCGTCCATCCCTCATGCATGCGCCGTGGGTCGTGTGAGGGGAGGGAGAGGGGGAGGGAAGGAGAGGTAGGGAAGGAAGGAGAGTGAGAGGAGGAGGGAGGGACAGAGGGAGGGAGGAAGGGAGGGAGGGAGTGAGAGGGAGGGAGGGAGGGAAGGAAGAGGGAGGGAGGAAGGGAGGAGGGGAAAGGGAGGGAGGAAAGGGAGGGAGGGAGGAAGGAGAGAGGGAGACAGAGAGAGGGAGACAGAGAGAGGAGAGAGGAGGAGGAGAGAGAGAGAGAGAGAGAGAGAGAGAGAGAGAGAGAGAGAGAGAGAGAGAGAGAGAGAGAAGAGAGAGAGAGAGAGAGAGAGAGAGAGAGAGAGAGAGAGAGAGAGAGAGAGAGAGAGAGAGAGAGGAGAGAGAGAGAGAGAGAGAGAGAGAGAGAGAGAGAGAGAGAGAGAGAGAGAGAGAGAGAGAGAGAGAGAGAGAGAGAGAGAGAGAGAGAGAGAGAGAGAGAGAGCACACAACACAAACACACACACACACACACCCACATCCCCCCAAACCCCCCTCCCTCCACCCCTCCCCCCACAAACTTACCTTCCCACATCCCCCTCCTAACCCCCCTCCCCCCTCCCCCACCCCCACAAATAACCCCTCTCCCCCCCATCCACCGAATTCGTGCATCCGAGTGCGTGGCCGCCCAACCGAGCCGCGGCGGGATAGTGACGAACGGCGTCTCTCTCGAGGAACCGATCGATGGCCGGTGGTGGTCGCGGAGTCCTCGTTGGCGCAGCACAGATCTTTCTCGATCGTGGCCTTCGATTAATACGTTCGCGAAATGCTCCCTGTTTTATGATGATTACAAAAATGCTAAGTAAACTAAATAATAATAATAATAATAATAATAATAATTAATAAATAATAATAATAATAATTAATTAATAAATATCATCATAATAATAATAATTGATAAATAAATATCATAATAATAATAATAATAATAATTAATCAATAAATATCATAATAATAATAATAATAATAATTAATTAATCAATATAATAATAATAATAATAATTAATTAATTAATATCATAATAATAATAATAATTAATTAATTAATATCATAATAATAATAATATTTAATAGATTAATATCATAATAATAATAATAATTAATTAATTAATATCATAATAATAATAATAATTAATAAATAAATATCATAATAATAATAATAATAAATTAATTAATAGCATAATAATAATAATAATTAATAAATAAATATCATAACAATAATAATAATTAATAAATAAATATCATAATAATAATAATAATTAATAAACAAATACCAATAATAAAGTTCCCTTTTTATGACGAACTCTACTACAAAGTTTCAGAAAAGATTCGATGTTTCAGCATAATAATTCGCACAAAAGTCACCAACTGAGCAAACATTATAAAAAAAAAAAGTTCCGATATGTTGCGACAATCTGTACAAAACACGCCCACCTAACGAGCAGGTTAAGAAAAAAAAAAAAAAAAAAAAAAATTCCTTTAAAGAAAAAATAGATTTTTTTCCTGACGATAACCTCTAAAACACAAACAAAACACTGCAATTCAAGAAACAATATAAATAAAGTTTCGATGCTTTTTTTAAAATAATAATCTCTATAATAATGATAATGATGATGTGATGCTAATAATAATAATAATAATAATAAATAATAACAATAATAATAATAATGATAATAATAATAATTATAATAATAATAATGATAATAATAATAATTATAATAGTAATAGTAATAATAATAATAATAATAATAATAATAATAATAATGTTAATAATGATAATAAAAATAAATTACCACTCCCTCGAACTAAACCGAACATTAAGAAAATAATAAAAAAATAAAATGAAAAATACCTTCAAGCTAAACCCAACACAAAGACAATATCGTTTTTTATTCTCCCTCTCCTTTCTCCATTTTTTTCTTCCTCTCTCTCTCTCTCTCTCTCTCTCTCTCTCTCTCTCTCTCTCTCTCTCTCTCTCTCCCTCTCCCTCTCCCTCTCCCTCTCCTCTCTCCCTCTCCCTCTCCCTCTCCCTCTCCCTCTCCCTCTCCCTCTCCCCTCCCTCCCCCTCCCCTCTCCCCTCCCCTCCCTCTCCCTCTCCCTCCCTCCCCCTCTCCCTCTCCCTCTCTCCCTCTCCCTCTCCCTCTCTCCCTCTCCCTCTTCCTCTCCCTCTCCCCCTCCCTCTCCCTCTCCCTCTCCCTCCAGCCCAAGCGCTCCGGTAGAAGGGTGACGGACGCGAGAAGCATAAATTTCAATAAATGAAGACCGGGCCCCACCAGACCAAACTCTCGGTGGCGCAAAAACTGGGAGCGGGAAATGGACTGCGCTGCTGGCTGACGACACGCACACACGATGGGCTTACGTGTGTACATACACATGCTTACTTACATGTGCACGCACACAAACATACATATACACATACACATGTTTACTTACATGGACGCGCGCACAAACATGCATATACACATACACATGCTTACTTACATGTACGCGCATACAAATATACATATACACATGCATATGCACACATACACATACACACACATACACACACACACGCTTTACTTACTTGCGCATATACATGCTTACATACATGTACACGCACACACGCTTTACTTACATTTCCATAAACACACGCATACTTACGTAAACATGTACACACGCTTTACTTACATACATATAACATATGATTACTTACATGAACACACAAACACACTCGCGCGCTTTATTATACATAAAAGTATACCCGCTTACTTACAAGTATGTGCACGCACGCACACTCAACACGTACACATGCCCACACACACGCTCACACATGCACCGTTACTTACACAGGCTAATTTACGTGTACACGCGCACATGCTTACTTGTATACACAGAGCAGCACGTTTACTGAATATACACGCAATGTCACCGCATTCCTACTTGCATGTGCATACAATATATATTCGCTGCGTATGCATTAACGAGGACATGAAGGGATAAACAGAGGGGGAGAGGAAGAGGGGAAGAGAAAGTGAGAGAAAAAAGAGAAAGGAGAGAAAAACAGAAAGGAGAGAAAAAAAGAAAGAGATTTCTAGATTTAGTTTTAATTCCATTTGTTACAATGGATATTCTTTGCCGTGGTGTGTTGTCTATTTTATGTTTCTAAATCTTCCCCTGTGTGCAAGGAATGGCAGAAGTGACCATCCACTGGCAGCGCGCGGGATCGAGAGAGAGAGGGGGGAGAGGGAGAGAGGAGGGAGAAGGAGAGAGAAGGGGAAAGAGAGGGAGAGAAGGAAGGAGGAAGGATGAGAGAGAGAGGAGAGAGAGAGAGAGAGAGAGAGAGAGAGAGAGAGAGAGAGAGAGAGAGAGAGAGAGAGAGAGAGAGAGAGAGAGAGAGAGCAAGCAGACAGATAGAGACAGAGATGAAAAAAAGTACAAAAAGTAGAAAAAAAAATGAAAAAGAGAAAATAGAGCAATAAAAGGAACACAAACACACAGTACCAGAAAGCTGCAAAAGCGAGGCCACCGAGAGAGAGCGAGAGCGAGACAGAACAAAAAAAGCAAAAAGAAGGACGAGCGGAAAAAGGCCCTCAGTGCCGTGCCGGAGTCCGCCCTGACCTGCCGTGCCACGTGGTCCGTCGCCGGTGCCTCTACAATGGGGGGAAGAAAGCCTTTGATGTGCGCGCAGCTTTTCATTCTCGCCCTTATTATGTTTTCACGTGTTGTGACATGTTCCTTTCCCCGAGATCGCTTTCTTGCAAGACGGAGAAAAATACCTTGAAACAGCAGAATTAATATACATGCAAATTCATGGACGTTCGGACGCATGGACACGAACACGGACGCGAGCGGACAAGAAACACACACACACACACACACACACACACACACACACACACACACACACACACACACACACACACACACACACACACACACACACACACACACTCACACACATACATAATTCACACTTACCACGAATACAGCAACTCCCAAAGTCATTTTGACATACCTGGAAAAACAAACAACAATGTATTAGTAGATCGTACCAATAACAATTCTGTAAATCTCTTCATTTCTTGAAGTACAAGAGTAATTTTCTCTATAACACTGGGTCTTAAAATGTCTAACATATACAAATCAGTGAATGAATAAAGGAGAGAGAAAAGGAAAAGATAAAGACAAAGAGAAAAGAAAAACGAAAACAATATCTGTCTTCTCGTAGGAAATAATAATATATTTAGCCATTCGGTCAACTACAACACATTTTCTTATTCACCCGAGTCAGAGACCCACAATCATCGGTCCCTCCTTTCTTTTGTCTCCCTTGCCCCTTCCCCCTTCTCTTCTCTCCCCCACTCTCTCTCTCCCTATGGTCACTATTTCCCCTCCCTTCCTCCCTCCTCGCCCTGCCTCCTATGTCTCCATCTTTCTCCCCCACTACCATCTCTCCCTGAGTCCGTCTGAACTCACCTTCCATGTACTTCCTTCTCTCGCCCTTTCCCCCCATCTCCCTTACCTCCCTCACCCCTATCTCCTTTTCCACCCCCTCCCCTCCCCATCTCCCTTTCCACCCCATCCCCTCCTCCACAGTCCCCTCTCCCCCATCTCCCTTTCCCTATCATCCCCTCCCCAATCTACCTTTCCATCTCCCCCTTCCCCCCATCTACCTTTTCACCCCTCTCCCTTTCCGCCCCTCCAATCCCCCATCTCCTTTTCCCTATCATCCCCTCCCCAATCTCCCTTCCCACCCCTCCCCTCCCATCTACCTTTTCACCCCCTCCCCGCCCCATCCCCTCTCCTATCTACCTTCCCCCCCATCTACCTTCCCGCCCCCTTCCTGGAACCACATGGTCATTTCCGTTAATTACCGGTCCAACGGCACCAGCGGAGGGCGAGGTAGGGGAGAGCCGCAGGGGGAGGGGGAGGGGGTAAGGGACAAGGGGGGGATAAGAGAGCGAGAACAGAGATTGAGAGAAAGAAACAAGAAAGAAAGGAACGTAGGAAGAGGCAAAGAGAGAGACAGAGGATAGAGAAAATACCAAAAGAGAGAAATAGGGAGGGAGGGAAATCATGAAATACCGGAAAGGCAAAGTAAGAAAGGAGAGAAAGAGAGAAAAAGAGTGGAAGATGATAAAGAATGGAACTGCGAGAGGAGAGTGAGAAAGACACCGAGAGAGAAGAAAAGCGAGTAGGAGATATCAAGGTAAGAAAAAAGAGAAGAGAAAGAAAATGAGAAGAAAAGAGAGAAAGAGAAGAAAAAAGAAAAAGTAGAAGAAAAAAAAAAGAGAAAGAGAAGATAAAATATAAAGATAAAAAGAAGAAAAAGGAGAAACAAAAAGAGAAAAAAGAAGAAGAATGAGAACGAGAAAAAAGAAAAGAAAATGGCCCCCATAAACCCTCCTCCCGCACCGCCCTGTAAACAATGGCGAGAGAATCAAACGAGTCGATAATATTTTCCTCCGCCGTTCCCTTAATGCCGGCGCAACACGGCCGACGAACATCTTATCATTATGTTTTTTTTTGTCTTTTTATTTATTTATTTACTTTTTGCCTCTCATTTGTTTACGAAAACGATAATCATTGTTTATGGATGTGCGAGCGAACGCCGACATGCGAGCGAAAAGAGAGGGTATGTGTGTCATTTTTGGCGTGCGTGTGAGCGTGTTAGAATGAGTGAATGAGTTTGTGAGTGAGTGAGTGAGTGAATGTGAGTAAGTGAGTGTGTGAATGTGAGTAAGTGAGTGTGTGAGTAAGTGAGTGAGTGTGTGAGTAAGTGAGTGAGTGTGAGTAAGTGAGTGAGTGAGTGAGTGAGTGAGTGAGAGAGAAAGAGATAGAGAAAGAGAGAGAGAGAGAGAGAGAGAGAGAGAGAGAGAGAGAGAGAGAGAGAGAGAGAGAGAGAAGAGAGAGAGAGAGAGAGAGAGAGAGAGAGAGAGAGAGAGAGAGAGAGAGAGAGAGGGAGAGGGAGAGAGAGAAAGTGTGTTTGTCTGTGTCTGTGCGTGTATGCGTCTAAGCGTGTATGCGTGGCTGCCTGCGTGTGCGTGTCTGTGTGTACGTGGATAAGTGAGCTGTGGGGAGTATACCGCCGCTAGGTCAGTGTGGCCAGCGGAGGTTGTCAACAATTATCAAGTTTTCAGGTGATCAATAACGAACCAGGTGGGGGGGGGGCAGAAGGGGTCCTTTGGGGGCAAGGGGCGTGTTTTGGGGGAGATAGCAGGGGTCCTTCAGGGGGGGGGCAAGGGGCGTTTTTGGGGTTAGCAGGGGTCCTTTAGGGGGGAAGCAAGGGGCTTGTTTTGGGGGGTTAGCAGGGGTCCTTCAGGGGCGAGGGGAGGGGGGGCAAGGGGCGTGTTTTGGGGGGTAGGGGGGGTATGACGGACGCTCACACCCTTATTGTCTATTCTTTCTCTCTGTTTCTGTTCTCAACATCTCATTTGCTACCTAGCCTGAAGGTCCATAGTTCACGAATGAAAGGTTGCGACAGTCCCTTACTTTTGCGCCCTGTTGTGATAATCTACTTTGTCTTTATTGTTAAAATCATTACTATAATTACATAATCATACTAAAATCATATCTATAATCATTATTATAATCATAATTACTACAATTACATATTTGTTGTCATTGTTACAATTATTATCTTCATTGTTATCACTGTTTTTTGTCATTATTTTTATTTTCCATTATCACTGTCATCATCATAATAATAATAATCATCATTATTACTTTTACTGTTATTATGATCATCACTATTACTATTTTCATTACTATCAGTATGATCAATATTATCATTATAATTTTACTACAATTATCCTTATTACTCCTAACATTATCATTATCATCCTTCACTATTAAGTACGCACGATTTGCATTCCCTTAAACGACATGCCAAGGACATGTCTTTTATTTAAAGGGCTGCTTACTTCCCCTTTTTCTCTTCTTCCTGTTTCCTTTATCGACCTCTTTGCCATCCCCCTTTTAGGGTATTCTTCACTTCCTGCTTGAAAACGGTCTCACATCCTCTCTCTAAGTCTCTTCAAAGTCCCTTTTTCTCTTACTTTCACAGCTCCCCTTTAACCCTTTAAACACAGCCTACGCTAATTATTTTACGCCTCACTCTGACCCCCCCGGTTTCTAACCCTTTCACAGCCCCCCCCCACACACACACTCTTTCTAACCCTTTTACAATCCCACCTTAAACATTACCCCCTCAATTATTTTTTTAGGCAACCCCCATTAACTATTTTCCAGTCCCACCCCTCCCCATCTAACCCCTTCACATCTCCTTCCCTGCTCAAACGCCTCCCCAGCCCTCTTTCGAACCCTTTTCCAACCCTCTCCTTTTAACCCTTCTGCAGCCCCCTTTCCTAACCCTTGCTCTCCCTCTTACCTACCTCTCCTCTTCCCAGCTTAACCCTATCCACCTCTAAACTTTTCCTATCTACGTCTCCTTTTCCTCTACCCTTACCCTTTCTCCTCTTCCCTCTCCCCTACCCACCTCTCCTCTTCCCCCTACACCTACCCTTTCTCCTCTCCCCCTCCCTTACCCGCCTCTCCTATTCCCCCTACCCTACCCTTCCTCCTCTTCCCCCTACCCCTACCTACCTCTCCTCTTCCCCCTACCCTTTCTCCCTCTTCCCCCTACACCTACCCTTCCTCCTCTTCCCCCTACCCCTATCCACATCTCCACTCCCCCCTACCCCTATCCACCTCTCCACTCCCTCCCCTCCCCTACCCACCTCTCCTCACCCTCCTCTATCAACTAAACCACAAAACGGTGAATCCCAACAAGTTTATGATTCATATACTCACACTTCTCTCACTGAGTCTCAGGAAGGGTCGGGGTCGGTGTGACGTCACTCTGCCTTCCCGGTTATAGGCCATTTGTCTGTTTATTTCATGTGTGGATAGTAAGTAGTTGAGGTAATAGTGGTGGTGTTGGTGGAAGTATAGGTGGAGGTGGTGGAGGCGGGAGTGGGGGTGGTGGAGGTGGATGTGGTGGAGGTGGAGGTGGTGGTGGTAGAGGTGGAGGTGGAGGTGGAAGTGGAAGTGGAAGTGGAGGTGGTGGTGGAGGTGGTGGTGGTAGAGGTGGAGGTGGAGGTGGAGGTGGTGGAGGTGGAGGTGGTGGTGGTAGAGGTGGAGGTGGAGCTGGTGGAGGTCATGGTGGTAGAGGTGGAGGTGGAGGTGATGGAGGTGGTGGTGGTAGAGGTGGAGGTGGAGGTGGAGGTGGAAGTGGAGATGGAGGTGGAGTTGGTGGTGGTGGTAGCAGCAATACTGTTGCTGTTGTTGCTACTTGCTGTTATCACTGTTACAATTATCACAACACTGCATTAACTAATTATCATTATACTCATCGTCATACTATTCATCATCAATAGCATTCCCATCAGTAATTTCCGAAAACACAAATAAACACAACTTAGGAAATAAAACGATAATGGGAGACAAAGTACAATTTACTACGCTATCCGGCGAGTTCTGGGCAGCAAGGTAAGGTTTGTTTGTTAAAAACTTTCCCATTTTCTCTTCTCTTCTCTTCTCCTCTCCTCCCTTCCCATCCCCTCTCCCCCTCTCTTTCCCTCCCTCTCCCTTCCCCTTCCCCTTCCCCTTCCCCTCCCCCTCCCTCCCTCTCTATCTCTTCCTCTCTTTTAATATAAAAATCAGGCAACTCAAATACTGGATGTTCAATTGGAAATATTTTACAATGTGTGCGTGTGCCTGGGGAGGGATGAAGGGCTGTGTGCGTGCGTGTGTACCGTAAACATATACATATAAAATCGTGCAAACAAACAATTTACAACGTAATCGTGTACACAAACCATTCACAGTGTATCCATGTACGCAAAAAAACTCCCAATACATAACCGACACAAAATAAGACAAACCATTCACAGTGTTTCCATGTACGCAAAAAAAACTCCCAATACATAACCGACACGTAATAAGACACACAAACAATCAACATAAACAGTGTCTCCATGTACGCAAAAAAAAAAACTCCCAATACATAACCGACACGTAATAAGACACACGAACAATCAACATCAACAAACAGAACGACATAAAACAGGAGGAGGAGCCGCCGGTCCCTCACAACCCACCCGCAACAATCAGACCGTCAATGGAGATAAAACGACTTGCCTGCCTCGCGCGAACCCGACGGTCGCTCGGCCAGGACAAAGACACGGGAGAGCGTGACCGGGCGCAATGCCGTAACAATTATGCAAATACTGAACAACATCCCAAGGTCCTTCTGTCTGTCTGTTTCTCTCTCTCTCTCTCTCTTTCAGCTCTCTTTCTTTCTTTCTTTTTTTTCTTTCTTTCTTTCTGTCTCTGTCTCTGCCTCTGTCTGTCTGTCTGTCTGTCTGTCTGTCTCTCTCTCTCTCTCTCTCTCTCTCTCTCTCTCTCTCTCTCTCTCTCTCTCTCTCTCTCTCTCTCTCTCTCTCTCTCTCTCTCTCTCTCTCTTTCTCGCTTGCTTTCACGCCACCACTCCCTTCCTTTCATTGTAGCAGGAAGACGATGGAGGGAAGAGCTATATCACTCTCTTTTTTCTCTCTCCGTCTCCCTCTCCCTCTCCCTCTCCCGTTCACTTCCCTGTTTTTCACTTTCCCTTTTCTCTCTTTCTTAATCCAATGACAATCAAACTATCGATAAAAGAGACACATCATCCTGAGCAAAAACATTTTTCGGAAGACAGACCAAAGAGACCAAGGAGACAGACACCACCCAGACCAGGGAGACCAAGACAGACCACAGAGACGCAGGAAAGACAAGAGAAGACCGAACAAGACCAGAGAGACGCAGAAAAGACCAGAGCGACTGGGCAGGCAAGACCACATAGACCAGATAGACCAAAATACACATTGCAGACCAGAAAAGCCAGAGATACTAGGGACATAGGATAGATCAAAGAGACAAGGAAGACAACAGAGCAATCCGAAAGACCAGATACATGACAGACCAAACAGTTATGACAAACCAAAGACATAAAAGAGCAACCCGAGTCCTGACAAACAAACGACCAGGCAGACCAAAGAGACGAAAATTACTCGAGAGAAAGAGAAAGAGAAAGAGAAAGAGAGAGAGAGAGAGAGAGAGAGAGAGAGAGAGAGAGAGAGAGAGAGAGAGAGCGAGAGAGAGAGAGAGAGAGAGAGAGAGAGAGAGAGAGAGAGAGAGAGAGAGAGAGAGAGAGAGAGAGAGAGAGAGAGAGCAAGAGAGAGAGAGCAAGAGAGAGCGAGAGCAAGAGAGAGCGAGAGAGAGAGAGCGAGCGAGAGAACGAGCGAGAGCGAGCGAGAGCGAGAGCGAGCTAGAGAGGGAGAGAGAGAGGGAGAGAGAGAGAGAGCGAGAGAGAGAGCGAGAGAGAGAGCGAGAGAGAGCGAGAGAAGAGAAGAGACAAGACACGAGAAAGAGAAGAGACAAAACGCGAGAAAGAAAATAGACAAAACACGAGAAAGAAAAGAAACAAGAGACGAAAATGAGAAAAAGAAGAGAAGAGACAAGACACGAGAAAGAGAAGAGACAAAACGAGAGAAAGAAAACAGACAAAACACGAGAAAGAAAAGAAACAAGACACAAAAAAGAGAAAAAGAAGAGAAAGAACAAGATACGAGAAAGAGAAAGACACAACAAACAGCCAGAGAGAGAGAAAGAGAAACGAGAAAGAGGGAGAGACAACAACCAGACATACAGAGACAGAACAAGAGACGAGAAAGAGAAAGACACAACAAACAGCCACACAGAGACAGAGACGAGAGACGAGAAAGAGAAAGAGACAAACAAACAGCCAGAGAGAGACAGAGCGAGAGACGAGAAATAGGAAGACATAACACACAGCCAGAGAGAGACAGAGCGAGGGACGAGAAAGAGGAAGAGACAACAAACAGACATACAGAGACAGAACAAGAGACGAGAAAGAGAAAGAGACAACAAACAGCCAGACAGAGACAGAACGAGAGACGAGAGACAAGACAGGAGGCAAGCCAGAGAGAGACAGAGCGAGAGACGAGAAAGAGAAAGACACAACAAACAGACATACAGAGGCAGAGACGAGAGAGGACACAACACACAGCCAGAGAGAGACAGAGCGAGGGACGAGAAAGAGAAAGACACAACAAACAGCCAGAGAGAGACAGAACGAGAAACGAGAAAGAGAAAAGACACAACAAACAGCCAGACAGAGACAGAGCGAGAGACGAGAGACAAGACAGGAGGCAAGCCAGATCGCCCCTTCCAGGCAGCGGTTCGGCGGAGGTCGTGACGGCCGGTGATGAGGGTCCGACATGAGGCGTTCCCTGTCCACACCCGCTGCATTTGCGCCCTCTCTCTCTCTATCTCTTTCTCTTTCTCTCTTTCTCTCTTTATGTTTCTCTTTCTCTTCTCTCTCTCTTTCTTTTCCTCTTAATCTCTCTCTTTACCTTTCTCGTCTCTCTCTATTTTTCTCTTTCTCTTCTCTCTCTCTCTTTACCTTTTCTCTTCTCTCTCTCTCTCTTTCTCTTTCTCTTCTCACTCTCTCTTTCTCTTCTCTCTCTCACTCTTTCTCTTTCTCTCTCTCTCACTTTCTCTTTCTCTCTCCCTCGCTCCTCTTTTGTTTGTGCTTCGCTTTCATGAGGGTATTATCATTATTATTATTATCATTATCATTATTATCATTATTATTGTGTCTTCTCTTTCATGTGTCTGTATTTTATTTTGTTTTGCATTTTTTATGCCTTTTTCTCACGCACTCCTCTTCTTGTTTCTAATTTTGGATTCTTTTCTTTCTTCCCTTTACTAATTAGGCATTTGGTATTTTCTTCTTCAGAACACCAAAACCATATAATTCTTTTAAATTTCTGCCCCTCATTTTTCTCTATATTTTCCCCTAATTCGGTTATTATCACCAAATTAACACTAAACTTCTCTCTCTCCTCCCCCTCCCTGCCTCATACCTCATCATCCTGCAAATAAAATATCCTCATAAAAATGGCAATTGCTTGAGGCTCCATTAACCTTCACCGAGACTCAACCTTTGGCCATAACGAAGCCGAAAAAAGCCGAAAATAGCCGAGAAGAGCCGAAAAAATAGCCGAAAATAGCAAGCCATGTGCACGATGTCCGGCCGATCAAGGTCAAAGCGCTGAATAATTGACGAGAGAAAAAATCTTTACGGAATGGTGTCAGACCGTCAGTGTTTCGCGCTAAATATATGTGTATTCGTGTGTGCGTACGTTGTCCCCGCGTTGTGAATTATCGTTTTCTTTTCTCTCTCTCTCTCTTTGTGATGAATGATTCTTGCAATACGTTCGTAAATTCGGGTCGGACGCACTTAACGAGTACGTATTAATACACGCACATGTGCAGGGTGTATCTAAGGACAATGCATGGACAGAGATATAGTTATAGGAGTCACTCTTACTCACTCACTCACTCACTCTCTCTCTCATACACACATACACACACACACACACATACAGACACACACACACACACACATACACACACACACAAACACACACACACACACACACACACACACACATACTCTCTCTTTCTCTCTCTCTCTCTCTCTCTCTCTCTCTCTCTCTCTCTCTCTCTCTCTCTC
>NC_091590.1:7660015-7672515 GCF_042767895.1 Penaeus vannamei
CCCCCACTTTAAATCTCCTTTCCTATCCCTTTCTCTCCTTTCCCCTTCCATCCCTCTGCCTTCCTTTCCTCCACCCTCTCCCGTCCCCTTCCCTTTCATCATTCCCTCCAACCCTTCTCATCTCCCTCCCACCATTTTCCCTCCCTCCCTTCCCACCCCCAAACCCTTCTTTTTTCTCTCTCCCTCTTCCTCCTCCCCCCTTTTCCTTCCCTTCCCTTCCTTCCCTACCACCAAACCTTCCCACACTCCCCCTCCTTGCCCCTCCTACTCTCTCCCTCTTTACCAATCCTTTCCCCTCCCTCCTTTACCTCCCACTCTCTCCCTCCTTACCCCTTCCACTCTCTCCCTCTTTACCCCTCCTTTCTAACCCCTCATTTTCCCTCCTTTCTAACCCCTCCTTTTCCCTCCTTCCTTCCCACCACCAAACCCTCCCAATCCCTCCTTCCTTCCCACCACCAAACCCTCCCAAACCCTCCCAATCCCTCCTTCCTTCCCACCACCAAACCCTCCCAAACCCTCCCAATCCCTCCCTCTCCCCCCCTCCTCACCACCCCTTTCCCCTCCCTCCATCCCCTCATAACCACCCCTCATCCAACCCCCCTTTCCCCCCTCACCCACCCCTCACCCACCCCGACCCCCCGGTGCTGCTGGGTTCAGGTCGCTCCTTGCAAGTCAGATAAAACAACAATCGCGGACCGAGACAAAGGGGTCGTATTTTCTCCGGTTTGAAACGCGCCGGATCCTGAAAGGCATAAAAAAAACACGAAACAAAAACTTGGGAAATAAATGTGGAATGAAATAGAAAAAAAAATCAAGTAATAAAAATTGGGGAAGTAAATGGGAAATGAAATAGAAAAAAAAATCAAGAAATAAAAACTGGAGAAATACGAAACAAAAACTTGGGAAATAAATGTGGAATGAAATAGAAAAAAAAAGTTCGCGAGACAAAAACTTGGGAAATAAATGTGGAATAAAAGAGAAAAAAAAGTTCACGAAATAAAAACTGGAGAAATAAATGTGGAATGTAATGAAGAAAAAAATACGAAACAAAAATTGGGGAAATGAATGTGAAATGAAATTATAAAAACAACACGAAACTGGGAATGTGAAATTAATTTTCATTAATCAAGAAATAAAAACTGGAATTAATGTGAAATGAAGTGAAATGAAATTTTAAAATGATCATGAAAAATCTGGGGAAATAAATGTACAATGATTTTTTTTTATTATCACGAAACAAAAATTGTGGAAATAAAAGTGAAATGAATTAACATAATCGAAAATGATCATGAAAAACTGGAGAAATGAATATGAAATGAAGTAAAATGAAATTCAAAAAATTATCACGAAGCAAAAACTGGGAAAGTATGTGAAATTAACTAATAATAATAAAAAACAAAAAAACAAGACACAAAAACTGTAGAAATGAATGTAGAATAAAGTGAAATTAAATCTTAATATGATCATGAAACAAAAATAACATTAAATTCAAGAAATTATCAAAAAATATAATATAATGAAACATATATAAAACAAAATGAAATAAAACAAAACGAGACAACACAGTCTGAAACCCCCCAAAAAATCAAAACAGAACCTAAACAGAAAAAAACGAAAATAAATACGGTTCAATTAAAAAGAAAAAAAAAAGAGAACGAGGTGAAGAGAAAACAGAGTTGGATATATTTCCTGACGCCGAGCAAATGATCAAAGAAACATCAACAAATAAATCCATAAATAACCAAAAAAAAAAAAAAAAAAAAAAAGCCAGCGATTATCCATTCATACAACACAGTAGACAGTCGAGCTTAATAACGCGAAAGTAACAACTAAATCCCAAAAAAACACATAATCACCATCATTACCGTCATTAATATCACTTCAGCTGAAAAAAAAATGTACAAAACAATGATAATTACCATCCCAGCCGATTCTAATTCCATTGTATAATAACCGAGGATGAAGAAAAAAACAACAAAATCTGAAGACATGGCAACCGCCGTGACTCAACTGCCGGAGTCTTAAGAAATCTCTAAGTTTTTTTTCCCTTTTTCTTTTCCTCCAACTCTTCGCTAATGATCACGTGGACAAAAGCGAACACGGAGAAGGGGGAGGAAAGTTACTTCACCGACGCGACGGGGAAGGAGAGAGAAAAGGGAGGGAGAAGGAGAGAGAAGAGGGAGGGAGAAGGAGAGGAGGAGGAGGAAGAGAAGGGAGGAAGAGGATGAGGGAGGGAGGGAGAAGGAGAGGAAGAAGGGAGAGGAAGGAGGAAGAGGAGAAAGGAGAAGGAAAGAGGAGGAAGAGGGAGAGAGAGAGAGAGCAGATGGAAGGGGGGAAGGAGGAGGAAGGGAGAGGAGGGAAGGGGGGTATTAGGGAAGAAAGGAGGAAGAGGAGGGAGAAAAGGGAAGAAGAGAAGGAAAGAGAGAGAGAGAGAAAGAAAGGGAAGAAGGGGAAAGTTAGAGAAAGAGAAAGGTACAGAAGTCAAGATTAAAAGCAGCGGGAAAGAGAGGGGGGAGAAAGGAGACAAAATACACCATAATCACCTATAAATTAACCAGGTTTAATCCGAGTGCCAACAACCGCCCACTTAACTTCTAACAGTACAACCCCCCCCTCCAACCATACCCCCCTACCAATCTGACTTGAGTATCCCCCCTCTACCCCATACCACATACCCCTACAACCCCTATGGTCCCATACCTCCATCCCACCATACCCCTATACCCCATGGCCCCATACTCCCATACCCCCATACTCCCACTCTCCCCATACCCCCTCATACTCCCACACCCCTCATACTCCCCATACTCCCACACCCCTACACTCCCCATACCCCTCATACTCCCATAACCCCTACACTCCCCATACCCCTATACCCCACTACCCCTCCCCCACTCGGAACACAATGCCCCCTGCGATCAACAATAGAGGCATAGAGCACAGGTATTGTCGCGCCGCCCGTCGTACACATGCTACCCGTGGCACTAATTGTGTACAAGGGCTTGTGGAGGAGGGGAGGAAGGGGGGGAGGGACGGGGAGGGAGGAGGGGAGGAGGGATGGAGAGGGAAGGTGGGGAGGGGAGGGACGGGGGGGAGTGGAAAGGAGGGGAGGAGGGGTGGAAGGGAGGGAGTGAAAGGGATGGGGAGGGAAGGAGGGGAGGATGGGAGGAGGGATGGGGAGGAGGGACGTGGAGGGGAAAGTAGGGAGGAAGGAAGAAGGAAGGGAGGGAAGAAGTGGAAGGGAGGGGAGAAGTTGTTAGGGAGATAGGAATTAGCAAAAAACTGAGATATGGCGGAAGTGGAAGGAAGGAAAGGAGAGGGCCAAAGAAACTATTCCCCATTTCCATCTCAGAGACGAAGAGAGAGAAAGAAAAAAATACAGAAACGGAAACATGAAAAAAATCACACGCATACGAACACACACGCACAGAAACAACGAAGATAAGTCAGAACACTGAAGCTGAGGTTAATTAAGGGATCTTCGTGTAAGAAACTACAGCTACAAATACATCAAAGAAAACAAAGAAAACAAACAAACAAATAACGTAAATCAACAGAAGAAACTGCGCAGAGAGAAATGTTGTGGTAGACATAATCCTAATGTTTATGCGGCACGAACCGCTTATGTGACGCCCATTGGCAACGCTGAGATACGAAATGTAAACATACGACGCACATATACACGTGCATACATATACGCATACGAAAAGAAAAAAAGCACACACACTCGAATGCACACAAATACACATGCATAGAAACGCACACTCGATGACACACACATAATGCATAGAAACACACACACACACTCGAATGCACACAAATACACATGCATAGAAACGCACACTCGAAGAAACACACATAATGCATAGAAACACACACACACACTCGAATGCACACAATTACACATGCATGGAAACATACACTCGATGACACACACATAATGCATAGAAACACACACACACACTCCAATGCACACAATTACACATGCATGGAAACATACACTCGAAGACACACACATAATGCATAGAAACACACACCCACACTCGAATGCACACAAATACACATGCATAGAAACGCACACTCGAAGAAACACATATAATGCATAGAAACACACACACACACTCGAATGCACACAATTACACATGCATGGAAACATACACTCGAAGACACACACATAATGCATAGAAACACACACCCACACTCGAATGCACACAAATACACATGCATAGAAACGCACACTCGATGACACACACATAATGCATAGAAACACACACCCACACTCGAATGCACACAAATACACATGCATAGAAACGCACACTCGAAGAAACACATATAATGCATAGAAACACACATATACTCGAATACACACAAATACACATGCATAGAAACATACACTCGAAGACATGCACACAAATACACATGCATAGAAACACAGACACTTGAATGCACACCCACACATATAATGCCTATAAATACACACACAAAAAACAATAATAAAAGAGAGAGAGAGAAGAAAAAAATAATATACGAGTTTCTTAAAAGATACCGACTTTACTTGTGCTGTTTCAGGAATGTGATTTGTCTTACTTTTTCTCTTTTTCTTTTTTTCTTTTCTCGCCTGTTGTTATTTTGGCTTTCCTGTCGTCTTTTTTTTATTCTATTTTCTTTTTATTTTACATTCATGCTCGCTTGTCCTGGGTCACAGAAAATGTAATTTTATACCAATTGCGTTTCCCGTCGAAAGTGACAACGAATTTGGATAAAAAAAAGGATACGAGAACGAGATCTTAGAACGCCATGAAGGTCAGACAGGATTTTAGAGGAGCCATAGAGTAGGATTCTGAAGGAACCATGGCAGATTTTTGAAGGAGCCATGGTAGGATTTTAGGATTTTGAAAGAGCCATGACAAGATTTTTGGCAGGATTTTGAAGGCGTCATGGCAGTAATTTAAAGGAGCCATGGTAGGATTTTAGAGAAGCCATGGTAGGATTTTAGAGGAGCCATGACAAGATTTTGAAATCCATGACAGGATTTTAGAGGAGCCATGGCAGGATTTTGAAGGAGCTATGGTAAGATTTTAGGATTTTGAAGGAACCATGGCAGGATTTTGAAGGAGCCATGGTAGGATTTTAGGATTTTGAAAGAGCCATGACAAGATTTTTGGCAGGATTTTGAAGGTGCCATGGCAGTAATTTAAAGGAGCCATGGTAAGATTTTAGAGAAGCCATGGTAGGATTTTAGAGGAGCCATGACAAGATTTTGAAATCCATGACAGGATTTTAGAGGAGCCATGGCAGGATTTTGAAGGAGCTATGGTAAGATTTTAGGATTTTGAAGGAACCATGGCAGGATTTTGAAGGAGCCATGGTAGGATTTTAGGATTTTGAAAGAGCCATGACAAGATTTTTGGCAGGATTTTGAAGGTGCCATGGCAGTAATTTAAAGGAGCCATGGTAAGATTTTAGAGAAGCCATGGTAGGATTTTAGAGGAGCCATGACAAGATTTTGAAATCCATGACAGGATTTTAGAGGAGCCATGGCAGGATTTTGAAGGAGCTATGGTAAGATTTTAGGATTTTGAAGGAACCATGGCAGGATTTTGAAGGAGCCATGGTAGGATTTTAGGATTTTGAAAGAGCCATGACAAGATTTTTGGCAGGATTTTGAAGGTGCCATGGCAGTAATTTAAAGGAGCCATGGTAAGATTTTAGAGAAGCCATGGTAGGATTTTAGAGGAGCCATGACAAGATTTTGAAATCCATGACAGGATTTTAGAGGAGCCATGGCAGGATTTTGAAGGAGCTATGGTAAGATTTTAGGATTTTGAAGGAACCATGGCAGGATTTTGAAGGAGCCATGGTAGGATTTTAGGATTTTGAAAGAGCCATGACAAGATTTTTGGCAGGATTTTGAAGGTGCCATGGCAGTAATTTAAAGGAGCCATGGTAAGATTTTAGAGAAGCCATGGTAGGATTTTAGAGGAGCCATGACAAGATTTTGAAATCCATGACAGGATTTTAGAGGAGCCATGGCAGGATTTTGAAGGAGCTATGGTAAGATTTTAGGATTTTGAAGGAACCATGGCAGGATTTTGAAGGAGCCATGGTAGGATTTTAGGATTTTGAAAGAGCCATGACAAGATTTTTGGCAGGATTTTGAAGGTGCCATGGCAGTAATTTAAAGGAGCCATGGTAAGATTTTAGAGAAGCCATGGTAGGATTTTAGAGGAGCCATGACAAGATTTTGAAATCCATGACAGGATTTTAGAGGAGCCATGGCAGGATTTTGAAGGAGCTATGGTAAGATTTTAGGATTTTGAAGGAACCATGGCAGGATTTTGAAGGAGCCATGGTAGGATTTTAGGATTTTGAAAGAGCCATGACAAGATTTTTGGCAGGATTTTGAAGGTGCCATGGCAGTAATTTAAAGGAGCCATGGTAAGATTTTAGAGAAGCCATGGTAGGATTTTAGAGGAGCCATGACAAGATTTTGAAATCCATGACAGGATTTTAGAGGAGCCATGGCAGGATTTTGAAGGAGCCATGGCAGGATTTTGAAGGAGCCATGGTAGGATTTTAGAGGAACCATGGCAGGATTTTAGAGAAGCCATGGCAGGATTTTCAAGGAGCCATGGTAGGATTTTAGAGAAGCCATTGCAAGATTTTGAAGGAACCATGGCAGGATTTTGAAGGAGCCATTGCAGGATTTTGAAGGAGCCATTGCAGGATTTTGAAGGAGCCATTGCAGGATTTTGAAGGAGCCATTGCAGGATTTTGAAGGAGCCATTGCAGGATTTTGAAGGAGCCATTGCAGGATTTTGAAAGAACCATGGCAGGATTTTGAAAGAACCATGGCAGGATTTTAGAGCCACGGTAGGATGTTAGAGGAGCCATGGCAGGATTTTGAAGGAGCCATGGCAGGGATTTGAAGGACCCATGGCAAGATTTTAAAGGGTTCGTGACAGGATTTTAAGATGGCCAATGCCACCATTGAGTACCACTTTGTTTTTGATTGTTTTGTTTTTGTTTTTATTTCATTCGTGTGTGTGTGGGGGGGGTGGGTGAGAGAGAACGGAAGGCTTGCCGTGAGGTTCTTAAGATTCCCATAGAAGGAAGAAGGAAGAGAAAAAAGTTTTTATTTATTGTTTATGATCGAGGCCTGAACTGAAGGGGTGAAGGATGAAAAATGAAACACTGATTTAGAAGGATACAGAAAAAAAAAGAAAAAGCAGTAAGCAACTAAATGAAAAAAAAAGGAAATGAAAGAAAGAAAAAAAAATAAACCGAGTAAGCATGTAAATGAAAAAAAAACTAGATATGATGTTACATAAGAATACAAAGATGATACAGGGATAAAAAAAAATATGTACACAAAAAAGTGTGAATACAGACACAACTTTAAAAATGTAAACACAAAGAGCATATACTTGGGCATCGAGGCACCTCCCGTGTTACAGAATTCCTTTTTTTCTTTTCTTTTCCTTTCATTCTTTTTCTTATTTTTTTGAGAAACGAGAAGCGAAACAAGAAAATAATAGCTCTTCTGATGATACTTAACCTCTCTCGCCTTCCCCCATCTTCTTATCTGAGTGCATGTGAAAGAAAGAAAGAAAAAATGCTAAAAGACCGAGGGCGTAATTAACGAAAACGAAAATAGAAAAGCTAATGATAATAAGAGACTTGAAAGACAGAAAAATGGAAAGATAAATAACAGTTCCTTGAAGTAAAAGCAAAAAAGAAAATAATAATACTAATAAAAATTAATGAATAAAAAAATAAATAATAATACTAACACATAAATAAAAACATAAATAAATATACAAATACATATCAAACAGACAAACAAAAAATCAATACTAAGACCAATCTAAAAATACAAGAAAAAATACACATAAACAAACAAACACAGAAAAACCGACATCAGTAATGAGAAAAAGAAAAAAAAATAGTCCCACATAAAAAAAAGATTGAAAGTCCACCTAGACAGAAAACGGAGGAAGGTCGACGGAAAAAAGTACCGCTAATAAATAGCAAATTGTAGCGACCACGCAACTGCAGGGATATTATTTCATTTACCTGTCAAACACGAGGGGAGCGCGTTGTAACAGTAGTAGTCGTCGTAGTAGTAAAATTAGTTAGCAGTAGTATGTAGTAGTCGTAGTCATAGTAGTCATAGTAGTAGTAGTAGTAGTAGGAGTAGTAGTAGTAGTAGTAGTAGTAGTAGTAGTAGTAGTAGTAGTAGTAGTAGTAGTCGTAGTACTAAGTAGTAGTCGTAGTCGTAGTAGTGGTGGTAGTTAGTAGTAGTATGTAGTACTAGTAGTAGTAGTAGTAGCAATTGTAGTAGTAGTAGTAGTAGTCGTACTAGTAGTAATAGTAGTTAGTAGTAGTAGTCGTCGTCGTCGTAGCAGTTGTAGTAGTAATAGTCGTAGTAGTAGTCGTAATAGTAGTTAGTAGTAGTATGTAGTTGTCGCAGTAGTAGTAGTAGTAGTAGTAGCTGCTACTGGCGGTGGAGGGGTGTGGTGATGCTATAGCGGTAGGTTTTTGTTGGTGATGCTGGTGGTGATGCTCTAGGAATGTTTTTGCTGTTGTTGGTGGTGATGCTGTATTAATTTTTGTTGGTAGTGGTGGTTGAGATGCTCTATGAGTATTAATGGTGATACTGTAATAATACGTTTTTGTTGGTGATGGTGGTGATGATGCTGTTTAAGTGTTTTTGATGATGATGTTAATAGCGGTGTTAATTCCGTAGTGATGTTAGTGGTGGTGATGATGCTATAGATGCGTTACAGGTGATGGTGATGTTTCAGTGGTGGTGGAGTATGATGGTGGTGATAGTGGTAATGGTGATACTGTAGTCGACTTAGTGGCGGTGTTGGTGGTGACACTAAATTGGTGAAAGTGATAATACTGAACCGGAGATGGTGGTGATGGCGAAGTAGTGGTGGTGATACTGTCGTAATGTTGGAGTTGATTATTGGTGATGATGGTGATGAATAATGATGACGACGCTGCTACACATTACAAAGACGGACAACAGGTAATAAAGACTAAAATGATTCACAACACGAACCACTTTCCAAGAATGCAAAAGTGATGAATGCAGTTCGCCGCAAGGAATTAGCGAGGAAATGATGAGTGATGAACAAAAGCCAAGGCGATGAGTCACGGGTGGTGAGTCACACGTCGCATGAGGGAGTTGCAAGCGCTTTTGGCCCGAATGCATTTCGGTTCCGTGCTCGTCCTAATGGCAAAGAGCCTTAACGAAGTCGCTCTGCACAAAAACGAACGAAAAAAAACAAACTCGGGGCAGAGGAATGAGAAGTAGAGCTGGAATCACATTTCGCTCGTCCGTTTCCTTGCACCTGGCGAGAGAACCCGACGACGAATATCCCAAACGCGGCGCAGACTTCGGTCGACGTTGGAAAGAACATAAAAACAAAGTGAAAACAAAAAGAAAAAGAAAAAAAGGAAAAAAAAAGACTCACTCGCCCCTTCTTTTCCCCTTGTTGGAACAGGGAGTTTTATGCACGCATGCAAGAACTGGTCGCCGGGGATAACTTCGCAAGCACAACAGACGCTCTTGTGTCGCGACCTCTTTGGCCTTCGCTGCCCCTCTGTCCCTCGGTCCCCTCTCCCCTCTCCCTTTTCTCCCTTGGTCCCCTCTCCCTCTCCCTTTTCTCTTTCGGTCCCCTCTCCCTCTCCCTTTTCTCCCTCGGTCCCCTCTCCCTTTTCTCCCTTGGTCCCCTCTCCCTCTCCCTTTTCTCTCTCGGTCCCCTCTCCCTTTTCTCCCTTGGTCCTCTCTCCCTCTCTCCCTTGGTCCCTCTCCCTCCCCCTCTCTCCCTTGGTCACCTCTCCCTCTCTGTCTTCTCCCTTGGCTCCCTCTCCGCTCTCCCTTTCCCCGCTTGGTTCTCTCCCCTCTCTTTTCCCCCTTAGTTCCCTCTCCCCTCTCCTTCTTCCCCCCTGGTTCCCTCTCCCCTCCCTTTATCTCCCTTGGTTCCCTCTCCCCTCTCCCTTTCCCCCTTGGTTCCCTCTCCCCTCTCCCTCTTCTCCTCTGGTCCCCTTTCTCCCCTCCCTATTCCTCCTAGGTTCCCTCTCCCCTCCCTCTTCTCCTCTGGTCCCCTTTCTCCCCTCCCTCTTCCTCCTTGGTTCCCTCTCCCCTCCCTCTCCCCCTTTAGTTCGCTCTCCCACCCCCTTCGCCCCCTCCCCCCTTTACCTTTACCCCTTCTCCCCTTCCTCCCTTCGTCTTTACTGCCCTCTGCCCCCTTGCCTACGCTTCCCCCTCCCCCTTCCCTCTCCCCACAAGACCCCTCCCCCTTACCTCTCCCCTCTAGACCCCGCCCCCTTCCCTCTCCCCTATGGACCCGTCCCCTCTGGACCCCGCCCCCTTCCCTCTCCCCTCTGGATCCTCCCCCCCTCCCCCCACCTGCCAAAATACCAAGGTCGCAGCGGCCATAGATCATCGCCAATTTATCGAGTCTTTTATCTTTCTTTTCGCCACAAAGTGTTTTTTATTCTCTCGCTAAAGCAGAGTGTCTCCTGGCGTGACTTTCCTCCGGCGCGTTCGACTAAGTGAGAATTCCGGAAGATATTTCATTCTTACCACTACTGTTTTGTTCCCATTTTTAAAGGTGATTACCTATTTTGCAAATATTTATTCCTCCTCACCCACCAAATTTGACCTCGTGACATAAACACACACACACACACACACACACACACACACACGCACACGCACACGCACACGCACACGCACACACACGCACACGCAAACGCACACGCACACGCACACTCTCACTCACTCTCTCTCTCTCTCACTCATTCACTTACTCACATACCATGAAGACAGCTTCTCCAGAAATCATTCTGCCATACCTGAAAATAGAAAAAATATGCATTAATATCTTACATCAATATCAATTCTCTAAGAACATATTTTCTATGCGATACTGGGTCATGTAAAAGTTTATGTATACACACACACACACACAGACACGTGTGTGCATGTGTGTGTGTGTATGTGTGTGTGTGTATGTGTGTGTGTGTGTGTGTGTGTGTGTGTGTGTGTGTGTGTGTGTGTGTGTGTGTGTGTGTGTGTGTGTGTGTGTGTGTGTGTGTGTGTGTGTGTACGCGCGCGCGTGCATGAGAAAGAGAAAGAGAGAGATAAAGAGAAAGAGAGAGAGAGAGATAAAGAGAAAGAAAAAAGAAAAAGAGAGAAGAGAGAGAGTGCCAGCAGTTCCGCCTCCGACCGCCCGACGTCGAAGCCCGAAGGCGAAACCCGGGCGCGTGCGGCCCCCCGAGGCGCTCGCGTGCCGACCCTCCCTCTGGCACTTCCCTGGAGGGGGGGAGGGGGAGGGGGGGGTTCCCGACGCACCGGAGGATCAGCCAGAGAATTCCTTGTTATGAATTCTGGTTGCTAGCGTGGCTGTGTTTATATCGCAAGAGAATAAAGTGATACGCATTTCAATCGACGAAAAAGGGAGGAAAGCAGAGAGGATAACCAGGGAAAGATACATTTAGACAAAGAAAATGAGTGAGAAAAAGGAGAGAGAGAGAGAGAGAGAGAGAGAGAGAGAGAGAGAGAGAGAGAGAGAGAGAGAGAGAGAGAGAGAGAGAGAGAGAGAGACAGAGAGACAGAGAGACAGAGACAGAGAGAGAGAGAGAAAAAAAAAATAAATAGAGAGAGCGAGAGAAAGAGCGAGAAAGAGAAAGCGAAAGAGAGAGACAGAGGCAGACAGACAGAACGGAGCAGTTAATAAGGACTGTCCAATGACATCAATCAATAACACGAGGTTATTACAATTACAGCAGACAATCTCGGATCTGCCACACATACCTTAATTTATGTGCAGTTCGCAGGAAAAAAAATCCCACTAAATGGAAGTTTAGATATATTTACCACGCGTCTTAAAGAGAGTTGTGTTGATTTACTTATAAAAATAATCATAACAACCATTTTATAGTTTCCCCTTTGCTTTCAAAATGAATTATTCCTACTATGCTTCTACGGAGAATACAAAACCAACGGGAAACCTTGAATGGATTGTGACGTCGCCTAATCACGGTCCCCTAATCACGCAAACATGAGGATTATTTTCCCCTCTGAAGCCTATTCCTCTCCCTTCTAAAACTTATTCCTCTCCCCTCTGAAACCTATTCCTCTCCCCTCCATGCATTCCTGAAGCCATTTTGTATCCCCTTTGAACCCTGTTCCTATCCCCTCCACGCATTCCTGAAGCCTAATCCTTTCCCCTCTGATGCCAATTACTCTCCCCTCCACGCATTCCTGAAGCCTATTCCTCTCCCCTTTGAAGCTTATTCCTCTCCTCTCCACGCATTCATGAAGCCATTTCTCTCCCCTCTGAAGCCTATTTCTTTCCCCTCTCCGCATTCCCAAAGCCATTTATCCCCTCTGAAGCTAACCCCCCTCCCCCCCTCCCCTCCGCGCATGCGCACAAAGCCCCGCCCATCCACAAAAGACCCCCTCACATTCCCCCGCAAGA
>NC_091590.1:7677515-7682515 GCF_042767895.1 Penaeus vannamei
AAGTGATAATGGAATACATACAGAGTGCTAGTAATAAAAAGAGGAGAAAGAGAAATTAGAAGGAAAGGAAACAATATCAAAACAAATAAGAATAATTAGGCGATAAAAATAGATAAAAATTAAACAAAAGCTAGACGGTTAACGCAAGTAAACAAAAACAAATAAAAAAAGAGAACACACACGAATATCACAGATCTGAAGGCATTTGCGAAGTCCGAGAGAGAAACCAGCCGTATGAAGGGATGGGGGGGGGGCGCATCCCGCAGCCTCCCCGACTCTCCCCGACTCTCCCCGACTCGCCACGGGGATCGCGAGTAACGTCTTTGTTCTCTGACCTTAAGCGGAGCCAGAATTACCCTGAGTGCCTTGTAGCCGCGAGATAACCACACCTGGCGCTGAGAAAGGTCATCAGATCCCGTCCGGCGCCTCTCCTTCACCTGCTCGGCGGGGGCAGGGCCGACACCTCACCTCGGCGCGCCCCACCCACTCTCTTTCGGGCCTCCTGCGCTGCTCCTGTGCTTCCTCGTGGGCCCCTATGCTACCATACTTCCTCCGAAAGCCACGCCCTACCCTGACCTTCGACCCAGCGTGCAATAGTTGGATACGTATCCTGTTTCTTTCAATATCTTTTGTTGGGGAGCTTTTGCCACTCCTATTCCCTCGGGTGTTGCAGGTCCGTTGCAAGGCGAATACTGCCCTTCATAAATATCAATGATTCATTGAGATTCGGATCCGCGATTTACAAGTATCTTTCGTATTCCATTTACACATTTTTTTGTTATCATATTTGGTCATTCAGGACTTTGCACCTTCGTTTTCTTTGCATAATTTCCTTCACGTTCCACGGACCGCTGTTTTCTCAAAATCATTTTCCGCACGTTCGACACACACGCCGCGTCCCTGCAATGCCTAACAATATTTACGCTTTCAGGACGATTCTCTGAGCCAAAAATACCAATACAGCCTCCAACACGCGATTCAGGAACAGGCACACGACGGCGGGTTTTCAGATCACCCTCTCCCTCACCCTTCGCTCGGCCTTCCTCGCTTCCCTCTTCACTCTTCGATCCTAAACCCGACCCTGTTTTCACTTCACGACCCTCCCTCCCTCCCTCACCCCCCCTCACCCTACCCCCTTCCTTTGCCGCCGATATCTCACAGCACGAGAGAACCTTCGCATTTCGAAACAATCGACGACATTAACAGGAAGATTCGACGTGCCGATAACCCAGCTGGTGAAGGTTATCTTCGAGGGGGAAGAAACGTTTCTCAGGAAGGTGCATTCTCGCGGAAACGTTCCCCCCCTCCCCCCACCCCCACCCCCCGCAGGTACTCGGCTCCCGGAGGCGCTAATGGCTGGGTGGAGACAGTCTAATAAAAGTGATCCGTCTTCGCTGATAAATTGCAGGTAGCGAGTCCGTGAGTGCTCTTGCCACCTGCCACGGCGCCTGGCGTGACGCCGCCGCTGCTGGTGAGGTGCCACGCTGCGTGTCCGAATGGTGCCTCGCTCGCTGCCGCTGGGCGGTTATGCTTCCTGGTAGCGCTGTGTCATGTTGCATGCACGAGACACCTAACTGCTGAATATATATATATATATATATATATATATATATATATATATATATATATATATATATATATATATATATATGTGTGTGTGTGTATATATATATGTATATGTATATATATATATATATATATATATATATATATATATATATATATATATATATATGTATATATATACATATATATATATATATATATATATATATATATATATATATATATATATATATAGAGAGAGAGAGAGAGAGAGAGAGAGAGAGAGAGAGAGAGAGAGAGAGAGAGAGAGAGAGAGAGAGAATGTAGAGGCAAAACAAACTACACAAGCAGTAAACCACTGCGTCGCGACCTAGCTGCGAGCACGTCTAGGCCTAAGGGCGTGGGCAGGGCAGCCCGCCAACGCGTGCAGGGCGTGGTAATGCGTTGTGCAAGGGCGTCATGTGGCCCCGAGAGGCCGGACGGCAGGCAAGACCCGCCATACCAAATGATCACGTGACGTTCAATCGTATTACACTTTACATATTTTTTTTTCTTTTCTTTTCTCTTTTTTTTCTTACTTTTTATTATTGAATACGTCACGTTTCCTTCCAAATACCGAGGTCTTTTCGCGCTCTCGTGGCCTCGTAACCTGTCGGCGCGAAGTCGGTGTCGGGAATGCATGGGCGGCGCAAGATCCCCGTCGGGAGGGCTGAGAGGGGGGCGGGGGGGGGTGGAGGTCAAGAAGACGCAAAAATTCTCGTTTCCTCTGACAGATATCTTGACGGTGAGAAGTTGCTTTTGTGATTTCTGCGTTTGCTTTTGACTTCGTGTTTTCGTTTGTCCTTTCACTTTCACCTCTGTCTCTCTCTCCCTCTCTCTCTTCCTTCTCCCACTCCTTTTCCTTTTCCTTCTCCCTCTTCCTCTCCCTCCCCCCTTCTTCCTTTTCCTCTCCCACTTCCTCTACCCCTCTTCTTCTCCCTCCCCCCCCTTTTCCTCTTCCTCTCCCTCCCCCCCTCTTCCTCTTCCTCTTCCTCCCCCTCATCCTCTTCCTCTTCCTCTCCCCCCTCCCTCTCCCTCTCTTCATCTCTCTCTCCCCCTCTCCCTCTCCCTCATCCCCTCCTCACCTTCACTTTTACTTTTTTTTCCATCACAAAAAAATACACGTCATGTAACGCCTTCCCGTTCCCTTGCACTCTTGAACCCAATCAGATAAAAAGAAAATGTAGGAAACAGGATTAGAAGAAAAAAACAAGAAAAAGAAAAAAGGAAAAGAAAAAAAACTGAAAACGAAAAAAAAGAAAAGCAAAAATAGAAAACGAAAAAAAAGAAAAGCAAAAATAAGAAAAAGAAAAAGAAAACAGAAAAATTAGAAAAAGGAAAAAAGAAGAAAAAAAGAAGAAAAAGAAATACGCCCGTGAACCCCCGTGCATTTCGGTCTCGTTTTGTCACCTTTCGGCAAAATTCACACTTACTAAGAGGCGGCGGCAAGGAGCGGGGAAGGCAAGGCGAAATGGAAGGGGGGAGGGAAGGGGAGGGGGAAGGAGAGAGGAGGGGGAGGGGGAAGGGGAAGGAGAGAAGGGAGGGCGAAAGGAGAGGGAAGAAAGGAGAGGAGGAAAACAAAAGAAGAAGCGAAGGGAGAGGAGGAAAACATGGAGAAGGAAAGGGAGGAGAAGAGATGAAACGGGAAGGGGGATGCAGGAGGGAGAAGGAAGAGAGGAAGCGAAGGAAGAGGAGGGAAACAGGGAAAAGGGAAATAGAGAGGAGGAAAACAGGGAGAAGGAAAGGGAGGAGAAGAGATGAAAAGAGAAGGGGGGATGCATGAGGGAGACGGAAGAGAAGAAGGAGGGGGCGACTGGTAACGGCTCGCCACCCGTTCGCCTTGTATACAAAACTAGGTCCTGCGATGGACAGAAGGAGAGGGGGAGGGAGGGGGTAGGAGGGGGGTGAGGGAGGGACTTCAGAGCGTGCGTTACAGATCTGATGTTCTGTCGCGGGATGTTCTGATGTTCAGTGTTCAGCGCACGTCTCAGCGCGGCAGTTATGAACTCGTTACGTAAACATGAGCCCTTTGTTCTAGCAATATAAGACGGCGAAAAAAAAAATGTTGATCTCACCGTCTTGCATTGGATATCACAGACTGCAGATCCGAGGACGCAATATCAGACAGGACGATGACGTAATATCAGACAGGACGATGACGCAATATCAGACAGGATGATGACGCAATATCAGACAGGACGATGACGCAATATCAGACAGGACGATGACGCAATATCAGACAGGACGATGACGCAATATCAGACAGGACGATGACGCAATATCAGACAGGACGATGACGCAATATCAGACAGGACGATGACGCAATATCAGACAGGACGATGACGCAATATCAGACAGGACTTCTTCAGCAAGCGAGCGATAGCAGGCCGGGTTCGAACAGGAAGAAGCAGCCACATTTGTTTGGAATTAACGATGACGTGCGAATGAATCAGCCGTCCGGGACAGTGCTTGATTCAGGTGCCCGTAATTGCGTCTGACCAAATCAAGTCGTGCACCTGATTTCGCACCTGGCGGCCACCTGGATCTGCGTCTCGCGTTGTCCCTGAAGAAGTTCCTGGTTCTTTCCTCGACATGCTTGGTTCTCTAATTATCTATTATTTATCGGCTTACTTGTGTCTGTATTTATGTTTGTTTTTTACATTTTGATATTGCACCTGTGTCGGTTTGGTATTTTTGTATTTCGCTTTTTGGTACAATCTGTTTTTTGATGTTCATTTTTTCTCCAATAAGAATCTCATTTCTCTCTCCTTGATTGTCATTCAAGTGAATTATGAAGTTGATTTTTCCCTCCTATAAGAATCTTATTTCTCGCCTTGATTGTCATTCATGCGTATTATGAAGCTGATTTTTTCTCCTTTTAGAGTCTTATATCTCTCTATGATTGTCATTCATGTGCATTGATTTTTTCCTCCTATAAAAATCTTATTTCTCTTCTTGATCGTCATTCACGTGTATTATGAATTTGATTTTTTCCTCCTATTATAATCTCATTTCTCACTTTGTCATTCATGTGTATTGTTGATCTTTCCTTCCTACAAGAATCATTTTTCTCTCCTTGATTGTCATTTACGTGTATTATGAAGCTGATTTTTTCTCCTATATGAATCTTATATCTCTCTTTGATTGTCATTCATGTGCATTGATTTCTTCATCCTATAAGAATCTTATTTCTCTTCTTGATTGTCATTCATGTATATTATGAAGTTGATTTTTTTCCTCCTATAAGAATTACTTCTCTCTTTGATTGTCATTCATGTATATTATGAAGTTGATTTTTTTCCTCCTATAAGAATTACTTCTCTCTTTGATTGTCATTCATGTGTATTATGAAGTTGATTTTTTCCTCCTATTAGAATCTCATTTCTCTCTTTGTCATTCATGTGTATTATGAAGTA
>NC_091590.1:7687515-7690015 GCF_042767895.1 Penaeus vannamei
TCCTTAAGCACGCTACCGTGACGACCCAGTGAAGGAATCCCCGGGTATCCTAACTGTACGTGTGTGAAAACGACGGCGCAGGATCAAGTACGCCGCCACCTTTCACCCGCCGCCCCCACCCCTATCCCCCTCCCGCCCCCTCCCGCTCCATCCCCCTCCCGCCCCATCCCGCGCCCGCCCGCCCGCCCCCGCCACGGCTGACTCCTAATTACTGGCTATTGTTCCGCGCGCACTGCCATCCTAAATAAATGATAATAACCTCCGTGCCGCCGCTAAGATTCGCCGTGAGAAATGTGGGGGCGAGGTTGCGTCACTGAGGGAAACGGGGGTCGCAGATTTGCCTCTCTCTCTCTCTCTTATCTCTTTGTCTCTTTGTCCGTCTCGTTGTCTGTCTCCTCTTTTTTCTTATGTGCCTGTTTGAGTTTTTCTCTTTCTGTCTGTCTGCTTCTCCGTTTGTCTGTCTGTTTGTTTTTATCTTTTTTTGTCTGTTTGTCTCTGCCCTTTTCCTGTATGTCTATTTCTTCTTCTTTTTTCTGCCTGTCTCTTCCTTTTTCTCTCTGTCCCTTCTGTCAGTCTATCTCAGCTTCAACCGCCCATCGACGAACAGAGATGAAAAAGAAGACAAAAGAAAGAAAAAAAACAGCCCTTCCCACGCAACACACTTCCTCCGAGCTGCTTGCGGTGACACAACTTCCCCGGGGTTCTCCGCGTGGCAGAAGGAAAGGAAAGAATTGACGTTTTGCGGGCGTCTTAGAAGGAAATGAAAGACCTTTTTGCGGACGTCTTCGAAGGAAAGGAAAGACGTTTTGTGGGCGTCTCAGAAAGAACGGAAAGACCTTTTTGCGGGCGTCTTCGAAGGAAAGGAAAGACGTTTTTGCGTCGCCCCCCAACGCACTCTTCGCTGCAACAATGGACGTGTGCGCAAAACGGGTCGCCGGGGCACTTGTTTACAGCGTGCATGACCCACTCCCTGTGCATGATCTGTGTCACACGCGCGTCCGTGTTTGCCCGCTCGTCAGGGGAACGAGCTGTTGAACTCCTCGCCGAACCCGTTACTTCGCTGTAGAAAATTATAGTAATAAATATGTACACTTGTCTGATGCTCGTGTGGGAATGCAATAGTGTTCACCCAAGCATAAAATCAGCCGGGAGAGAAAAAAGGAGAGGAATAAAAGAGAGACGACGATTAAAAATGATAAAAGACAGTGGGAGCCGAAGTTGAATCATGAAGCGATGGATCATTTAAGAACTTAAGAACCACACAAAAATTACACCACAATATGCGAATTCAGCAATTTCTAGGCCAGAAATACACCTTTTTTTCTTAACCCAAGACGAAATACGTCAAGCACAGTCGGAATCCGAACTATGTCTCGGCCTAATGTGTCTGCGCGATGCATATCATAACGGAATCCAGGGCACGGCAAAGCAGACCCCAACCCGCTCCTTCTCGAATCGTAAATTATAACAAGTGAAAGTTCCCGCCATGCCACGGGGTCCGGAGTACTTCTCGAAAGGCTTGGGTAGCTCCCGTCACGTTTCGACCTCTTCGTTCGAACCTCGTCGGGTCTCGCTCGCCGCCGTCCTCTCTCTCCTTCCCTCACGAACCTCCTTGGCTTCTCCAGACCCTCCAAACGGACGGCCGAAGTCACTGCAGCTCGAGGTCGACCGCAGCGACATCTCGCGTCTGTCTGCGCAATTACGTGGGCAATTTCACGCGGGAACGACCTGGCTCTGCGCATGCCTCGTCCCGCCACCAGAGGGCAGGGGTCGAGCGGAGGCAAAGCTTTTCGGCGCCCCAGCTCTTCCTCCCCTTGGCCCGGCATTCCCAGGGTACCACCACGAACTCGGTCGCCAAAAGGGCATGTTCTCACAGAGTGTTTACTTCCGGGACTGCCTGTTGTTTTTGAGGGTCGTCGGGCGTGCCTTTTAAACCCTTGCAGTCGTGTTGTTATTTTGGAGGACGACGCGACGTGGGTGGTTATAGTTCCAGGTTCTATTCCTCCTTGTTCTGTTATTCGGTCAAGAATGACTTCTTATCAAGGCGTTTCGCTGGGAAAAAATGTACACAAGTGATATAAAAAGTACTGCATGTGTAGGAATCTTCGTTGTCAACTGGTAACCTAAAACAATTTATCACAGGGGAATTAACCAAGATTTTAGCCTAAAAATGAATCACGATTTCGCAACAAGCCATCAGCAATCAATCCACTACAGGGCCAGTGTACCGAAGATTCCCATTCCTGGTACTTGAGCCTCTAACCTTTCTCCCTCGCTCTCGGTACACTTCCCCCAACCCCCACCCCCACCCCCACCCCTGCTGCATGACCTAGCACGGAACAGTACCGACTAATGGGGCTTTTTTAAAGAACAATCACGGAAGCTCCTGCAAACATCCCACCGCGTTTTCCTCGTTTCATAAGAAAATGAACCTTAAACTCTCCCACGATAATAGTCTCAAAGGCATACCAAAAAAACAAAACAAAACAAAAAAAACGGT
>NC_091590.1:7695015-7700015 GCF_042767895.1 Penaeus vannamei
ATGGCATGGGTTCTTCAGGAGTGTCTGTAGGAGGAGGCGATGGCATGGGTTCTTCAGGAGTGTCTGTAGGAGGAGGCGATGGCATGGGTTCTTCAGGAGTTTCTGTAGGAGGAGGCGATGGCATGGGTTCTTCAGGAGTGTCTGTAGGAGGAGGCGATGGCATGGGTTCTTCAGGAGTGTCTGTAGGAGGAGGCGATGGCATGGGTTCTTCAGGAGTTTCTGTAGGAGGAGGAGGGGGCATGGGGACAGAGGGTAGGCCTACATGGATTTCTCATTTCTACGGATAGGCCTATGCTGTGCAAGGGAAGAACTCTGAGAAGTTTAAAAGCAGAGGTAATGGACCTGTCGCTGTAAATAGTGACTAATTGCGGTGATTGTCGGAGAAACAGAGGTGCCTTAGGCTTCCATCTTCGCTCTCTTTCTCTGTCTCACTCTCGCTCTCGCTTTCTTTCTTTCCTCTCCTCTCTTCTCTCTTTCTTTTCCCCTCGCTTTTTTTCTTTTTCCCATTCTATTTTTCTTTTCCTTTTTTCTTCATTCTTTCCTCTCAGGCCCTTCCTCTTCCTATCCTCGCTGAGAGATGGCCTCCTCTTCCTCTACCTCTCCCTCCACCACCACTACCATCGCCACCTCCCCCTCCTCCTCCTCTTCATCCTCCACCTCCTCCCCCTCCCCCTCCCCCTCCCCCTCCCCCTCCCCCTCCCCCTCCTCCTCCTCCACCTCCACCTCCTCCTCCTCCTCCTCCTCCTCCTCCTCCTCCTCCTCCCCTCCTCCTCCTCCTCCTCCACCACAGATCTCAATCTCCGAAAACCCAGGTATCGACCGAGCCAGCGACAAACCGCCATTTTGCCTCCGTCTGTTTACACCAATTAGTCCCGTCTGTCGAGGAGAAACAACCCGTCCTCTTGATTAAGTTTATAAGACCCCAATAAATCGCTGAAATTAATTATGAGCGACTGAATTCCAGCGAATGGTCCGTGCATGAGGCTGCGTGCATGAGGCGTCGGCCGGACTGCGTCGAGGGGGCGTGGCCAGGTACTTAGTCATCTTTCGAGAAATTAGCGAGGGAATGCTGGCGACGAACGTTAATTAATGGACTCCATTGTGTGCACGCTGGCATCCGTCATCCACTTTGGTTTGCGTCTGTTTATCACCCGGGAGACGTACACAGCACTTACAACACCTGCGAGAGTTGTATCAGGTGTTCCCTTGCTAGCCTGCCTTTTAGCCTCGTACAACTTAAACATCTAACATCTGTACAGAACAAGGGAAAAATACAGGAGCAGAGAAATAACAGCTTATCATCTCAGTTACATGGCGAAAACATTTAACATAACATCGAAACCACATTCCAAGGATATAATTACACCCCAGTCATCCTATAACTAGAGCATTTAACATAACATAGACATAAAGCATGAAAAACCACACACAAAGACATAATTACCCAACACTGCGTCACAAACATAAAACATTGAACATCCACAAGGAACATAGAAAAAATATGTAACGAGGATAAAATTACTAGCCACTCAGTCCTTTAACTAAAGCATTTAACCTCCACATAAAACAAGGAAACCCACATAAAGACAAAAGACACACATCATACAAGAAGCATAAAAAACACATACACACACATGGGCTACACACCTTTCCACACTTATAATCAAATCCCAAAAGGAAGAAGCCAAGGTTACACAGGTGAAGGCAGGAGGGGGGTGGGGGTGGGGGTGGGGGGTCAGGTGCCGTGGGAGGAGGGAGGTGAAGGGGTATAAAGGAAGTCTAAGCAGGATACCCAACGTATCTCCAGGATCTTTACCCGGCCCTCCAACCCAACCCAACCCCTCCTCCCTCCCTCCCTCCCTCTCACTCACCCCTCACCCAACTACCCATATCATTCCCATTCATAAGAATCTCCCTCATCTTCAACCCGACGCGACACCTCCATTCATCTCCTTGGCTGTTATCTCCATCGGCCCTCCGCTTCTACTCGGGTGTTATCGGCGACTATTACTCGTATCCCCATTCACATGCCATCGCTTATCGACGGGGCTACAGCGAACGGTTTGCAGCCTCGTCCGGTTGCACTATTCATGAGTTCCTTTACGTGTGCGAGGATTCGTACAAGAAATGTTCATGTCACTGGGAATGTCTTGTGTTGTTTGTCATCTTTTATCGCTTGATTGATTGATTGATGAGTTGAGTGTGTGTGTGTGTGGGTAGGTGAGTGAGCGACTTGGTGAATAAGTGATTGAATGAGTAAGTATGAGTGAGTTAGTGAAGGAATGAATAAATGAATGAGTAAATAAAAGAGAGTGATTAAGAATGTGAAGGACTGAGTGAGTGAGTGAACGAGTGAATGAGATGAGAATGAATGTACAAGTAAATAAATGAGTGAGTGAGTATGTGATTAAATTAGTGAGTGAAAGAGTGATCAATATTTCCAGATCCAAGTCAAACACCCTTTTATTTAAGAGGACAGAACAAATAATAAATGAAAATCTAAAAAAAAAAAAAAAAAAAAAAAAATCCAATATCATGAATAACAGATGAGATCGGCTTCGTGGCCTATTTATCCTAAGCTAATTTAAGGATGTTTACGTGTGTTAGGAGGTTACCATGGCAACGGGGCTGTGATGGGATGGGAGATTAGGTAGCAATCTTTTTTTGTTTGTTTTTTTGTTGATTGGATTGGCTGGCTGTGTGGATAAATGGATGAATGTTATGCGTGAAGGCTGAGAGAATGGGAGTGGAAGAGAGCGAGGAAGGGAGGTAGAGAGGGGAGTATGGAAGGGAGAGGGAGAGGGAGATAAAGAGGGAGAGAGAGGGGGGTAAGAGAGGGATCGTGAGATGAAGAGCGAGAGCGAGAGAGAGAGAGAGCGAGAGAGAGAGAGAGAGAGAGAGAGAGAGAGAGAGAGAGAGAGAGAGAGAGAGAGAGAGAGAGAGAGAGAGAGCGAGAGAGAGAGAGAGAGAGAATCATTATCTCCAATACAGAAGCGAGTGAGTGAGTGACTATATAACCCTAGTCCCCATAAATGAATAAGTAAGTAAAAAAGCGACCGACCAAGTGAACGAGTGTGAACGCCCGTAAACACTCGTGTGAACAACGTGAACATTCTTCTGAACAACATGAACACTGACTTCATCCTCCCTCCCAATCTCCCAAGCTCTTCCTTATTTTTCATTCCAATCACATCCTTTTTCAGCCATATAATAACAGCGCCTTTAATAATTCGGTTTGCTCACTTTGCCGCTAATTATGCTATATTACCAGCGAGGCAATTTTCACCCCGGACATCTTTTAATTAGGCAACGGGGCAGTGACCTGGGATATTGCAGGGAGGGAGGGAGGGAGGGAGAGAGAGAGAGAGAGACAGAGAGAGAGAGAGAGAGAGAGAGAGAGAGAGAGAGAGAGAGACAGAGAGAGAGAGAGAGAGAGAGAGAGAGGGAGGAGAGAAGAGAGGGAGAGAGAGAGAGACACGACGAAGGAAAGAGGTGAGAGAATGTGAAGGAAAGGGGAATAAGAAGGAAGAAAAGAGGGAGACTGGGTTAAAAGGAGGTAAGGAGGGAGGGGTAGAGAGGGAGGGAGGAAGAGAAAGGGAGAGAAAGAGAGGGAGGGAGGGATAGGGAGGGAGGGAGGGAGGGAGGGAAGGGAGGGAGGGAGGGAGGGAGGGAGAGAGGGAGGGAGGGAGAGAGCGAGAGAGAGAGCGAGAGCGAGAGCGAGAGCGAGAGAGAGAGACAGACAGACAGAAGACAGAGAGATAGAGAGACAGACAGAACAGAGACAGACAGACAGAGACAAACAGACAAGAGAAAGAAAAAAAACTTTCATAACAATCCCATAAAAAAAACAAAAGTAAAATAACATGAACCAAAAATCAACATACAAATAGACCCTCATACAGTTAAGCGGTTGCAAGCGGAAGCTCCTCACGGATAGCATGCAATACGCCAACTTGACACCAGCGTTGAAAGGAACAGCTGATGCACTGAAGTCAATTTGAGAGAACGAAGGAAAGTCTACGGGGAGAAGGGGGAGGGGGGAGGGGGGAGGGGGAGGGGGTGGGGAGATAAATTAAATGATTTAACAAACACTAACTTCCTTTGGTAATTTTAACGAATTCATCTCATAAACATCTTTTTTTTTAATGACAAAGAAATAAACTAAAACTAACTTCCTTTGGTAATTATAACGAATTCATCTCATAAACATCAAACATCTTTTTTTTTTCTTTAAATGACAAAGAAATCTGGAAATTCCACGTAAAAAAACACAATCCAACGATATCAGAATAAAAGTAAATATGGAGGAGAAAGGACAAAGTCGACAATCTGGGGAGGGGGGAAGAGGGGAGGGGGCAGGGGGAAGAGGGGAGGGGGAGGGGGAAGGTGGGAGGGGGGGAAGGGCGTGGCTTCCCGACACAAGGGAGGAGGAGTAGGAGGAGCGGGAAGTCGGAACGGTAATCTTCAAACTTTATTTGACTCTCTTGCGAATACAGAAGTTTTCCTTCTATTTTCTCTCTTCTCATTCTTCAGTCCCTCCATTCATCGGGTACAGATTCTTGTCTTTAATATTCATTCGCAAATTCTATAATATTCATTCGTAAAATCTTCATGTTTTCTATATTTATTCGTAAATTCTAGAATATTCGTTCGTAAATTCTTCCTGTTTTCTATTAAATTCATTCGTAAATTCTCCCTGTTTTCCTTTCTTTTCCCTCTTTTCTATTCGCATTTACACGATTCGTATTTAGGAGAAACGATCGACGTGTTTAGGACCTAACCTAATTCGATCGTGAGCCCGCGAGTCTAACCTAACTCCTCAATCTACTTGCTCATCTACCGGTACGTTCACATCTACTTCTCCAATGACCAGCAGAGCCTGACCATCTACCTCTACGCAATCACCCCCAAGTTCGTCTACCCGAGGGCGGCGGGCGTGGGGAGGAGGGGCGGCGGGCGTGGGGAGGGGCGGCGTGAGGGCGGCGCCTTTCTCGGAGTCA
>NC_091590.1:7720015-7722515 GCF_042767895.1 Penaeus vannamei
CTATCTCTTTGGCGTGTTATATTGTCTATCTCTTTGGCGTGTTATATTGTCTATCTCTTTGGCGTGTTATATTGTCTATCTCTTTGGCGTGTTATATTGTCTATCTCTTTGGCGTGTTATATTGTCTATCTCTTTGGCGTGTTATATTGTCTATCTCTTTGGCGTGTTATATTGTCTATCTCTTTGGCGTGTTATATTGTCTATCTCTTTGGCGTGTTATATTGTCTATCTCTTTGGCGTGTTATATTGTCTATCTCTTTGGCGTGCTATATTGTCTATCTCTTTGGCGTGTTATATTGTCTATCTGTTTGGCGTGTTATATTGTCTATCTCTTTGGCGTGTTATATTGTCTATCTCTTTGGCGTGTTATATTGTCTATCTCTTTGGCGTGTTATATTGTCTATCTCTTTGGCGTGTTATATTGTCTATCTCTTTGGCGTGTTATATTGTCTATCTCTTTGGCGTGTTATATTGTCTATCTCTTTGGCGTGTTATATTGTCTATCTCTTTGGCGTGTTATATTGTCTATCTCTTTGGCGTGTTATATTGTCTATCTCTTTGGCGTGTTATATTGTCTATCTCTTTGGCGTGTTATATTGTCTATCTCTTTGGCGTGTTATATTGTCTATCTCTTTGGCGTGTTATATTGTCTATCTCTTTGGCGTGTTATATTGTCTATCTCTTTGGCGTGTTATATTGTCTATCTCTTTGGCGTGTTATATTGTCTATCTCTTTGGCGTGTTATATTGTCTATCTCTTTGGCGTGTTATATTGTCTATCTCTTTGGCGTGTTATATTGTCTATCTCTTTGGCGTGTTATATTGTCTATCTCTTTGGCGTGTTATATTGTCTATCTCTTTGGCGTGTTATATTGTCTATCTCTTTGGCGTGTTATATTGTCTATCTCTTTGGCGTGTTATATTGTCTATCTCTTTGGCGTGTTATATTGTCTATCTCTTTGGCGTGTTATATTGTCTATCTCTTTGGCGTGTTATATTGTCTATCTCTTTGGCGTGTTATATTGTCTATCTCTTTGGCGTGTTATATTGTCTATCTCTTTGGCGTGTTATATTGTCTATCTCTTTGGCGTGTTATATTGTCTATCTCTTTGGCGTGTTATATTGTCTATCTCTTTGGCGTGTTATATTGTCTATCTTTTTGGTGTGTTATATTGTCTATCTCTTCGGCGTGTTATATTGTTTGTATCTCTGCCGTGTTATAGTTACTATTACACAGGGAACCGCAGAGACGCCTTTTATAATGTCATATTGCTATCATATTGTATCTCTGGCGTGTTATACCGTTTGCATTTCAGGCAAGACAATGGTATACCTTGAACGCGTAAAATGTAGTAGTAATGATGAATGATAATGAATTTCGTAATGATAAAACCATACGATAATAATGATTATGTCATGAAAACGTAAAAAATATTAGTACTGATGATGATAATTTTTGTAAAAATGACAACGAGACGATGAGAATAGCAAAAATGACAAGAAAACAATGATAACAATGAAAACATGAAATTATGAAATCCCTGACTATCATCATTATTACTATTAGGATTATTATTACCATAACTATAGAAGAAAACACATAAAGCACCAGGAATAACAATTCAACTAATATCAGAACCGAGATTTCATATGCTGATAATGGTGACGATGAAAGAGAAGATGAAGACGGTGATGAGACAAAGTAAGATAAAGATAATGACGATGGCGATGTAATATTGATGAAAATGAGAGAGAGAGTCGCCATAACTGCTGATATCATAAGCGGTTGTTCGTTTTACTAGACCTGCATCTTTGAGCACTGCCATTATGACCATAACGATTAATGTTAACCATTGATTCACATCACTATTTCTTTTACTGTTATTATCATCATTACTGACACTATCATCATTATACAGAGCATCATCATTATCATTGTTACTATCATTATTAGGTATATCGTATTTATCATCTTCATCATTATCATTCTTATTGTTTTATGCAATTACCAACCTCACCATTATCATTAAAACGTTATGTTTATTCTTAAAATCTTCAGTACGCTCAATATTATCATTATCATCAATACTATCATTACCGTTATCATTATCATTATTAGCATTACTATTATCATAATGATTATTATTAGCATAATAATTATCATCATTATTATCTGTATAACCATTAGTATTAGCATTATCAATATTATCATTATTTTCATTATCACTGTCATTACTACCATTATCATCACCATCATTATTACCATTACCATTATCATCATCACTATCATCATTATCAGCATTACTATTATCGTTACTACCATATTTTTTCATTATCATCTATACCATTATTATTATCATTACGTCATCATAGTTAATACTATTACTGTTATCATTGTTATTATCATTATCACTATCATTATCATCAATGATATTGATATTGTAGTATTATTGTTATTGTTATTTTCATTACTGTCACTGTCATTATTATTATCATACCTA
>NC_091590.1:7727515-7732515 GCF_042767895.1 Penaeus vannamei
TTTTCAGCCCTCCTTTCATTTGATATCTCCAACACAAGTAATTTTTTTTTCTGGTAAAATTTTAAACCTTTTTTCTGCCATTGGGCCTCTACATTATCTCTCTTCCTGCCTATCCCTTTATAAACTCCCAACTCTTATTTTCTCCTTTTTTGCAAACTTTTCTCTCCTTTTTGCATTTTCAAAATCCTCAATAATTTTTTCTTTCTTGTCTGTCAAGTAATATCTTCTAGTTCCAGATTCCTTTCTACTTGCCACATCCATACCTAGTATAAAAACAACAATAACAACAACAGCATTGCAAGGGTTACTCCTCCCATATAGGAGTGGCTCCCTTTTTGCACAGTTCATGCGTATTAATGTCTCTCCTTCCCATTAAAATTTCTCATCCTTATCTTCCTCCTTTTCCTTGGCTGCCATATCTCAATTATTCTTCCCTAACTCCCAGAAGAATGTGGCATCTTAAAACTCAGTTTCAGTGTGAATAAGATCTAATGAGAGTAACTTGGTATATGTTGTACTTTTTGGCATCTTTCATGCATCCAAGTGATCCCCATTCCTTCCCCATACCTCTTCTGACCCTACTTTGATTTTTCTTGTGTGTCTCAGTGGTTTCTCCTTCCCAATCCTCCCCCTCTATCCCCCATTGCCATCAAAGATTTATGATATATACCGTCTCATCCTCTCCCCTATCCTTTAGGACCCCCCTCCTCTCCCTTCATACAGTCTCCTACCTGCATAAATAAACCACTCATGACATTTCTTTGTTTGCCATTGTATTTTAGGTATTCATGTATATACAAGATTTATTTCTGTGTAGATTATGCTGAATGTGGGTTTCTTGGGTTATGTGTTTTTATATGTTTTTGTACGTTTCCTCATTTTCAATCATATAAAAAGGGAAGCTTTTTCAAATTTGATACTCAGTAACTTTTACATTACCAGATGTGTAAGATGATAAACTTAGTAAAGTATAAACTATGAATTTGTCTTGGATGAAAGTTTAAAATTTGGGATTGCTTAAGGATGGGGGACAAAGATGCATTTCAGTCATTATATGTTTATATAGTTTTCTCTCTTCTATTTATTTCTTCACTTAATTTCTCTCTGTAACACACTTAGTGGTCTTTTTAGGGCAAAGTAAATTCCTTTTTTGGTGTCTGTTAGGGTGTGTCTGCAACAAAACAAGGAAATTGGAAATAAGTTTCCTTTTTATTTTCTCATATAGCCTTTGGATAAATACAGATTGAACAAAATGAACAAAGCTTACTGTTTTTATTTTGTACTAACATTGTTTTTGTTATTGTTTGGCAGGTCTCATGATTCTAACACTGGCTTAAATTTGACTCATGCTTATCCTATTTTGGTGAAGAGTTCATATTCCTCTCTCACTTCATCTGTTTTCTTACAAGTTATTCATATAAATCATTCTGTTTAATGCAAACCCTCTTTTCAGAGTTGATGAAGGAGTTAGTCTTCCCAGGGGCAGAATGGAAGGGAATACTTCACCCTTGTCATGGCAGGACAAATATAAACTGGCAAAACTGAAAGTGAAAGTAAGTTATCTGGATTAGAAGTCATAAATATTATAATGCAATAGAAAAGGGCACAACTCACTCACGTAGATTTATAAATACAGTTGATCTATATCTTAAAGGTTTGCAAAATATCGTACATAATTTGGCAGCACTCAAAAAACAACTGAAATCTATAATGAAGCTTTTAGAGAGGGAAATTATCATTACTGTTTCTAAATTTTTGTAACAGATATAATACTTTATCATAGTACTTCAATTTTTTGTGCCAGGATACTAAAACTTTCTTGATTTAATTTTTTCATTAATTTTTCAGGCATGGGAAAGTGAATATGTTGCCGCTAATAGATCCCGACCTGACAAAGCAGCCCTGGCAGCAGCACCTGATAGCATAAAAGCGGCATACAAGAGCTATTTTTATTATCGCAAACGCATTGAAAACACAGATGCAAGTGCAGAACAGACAGAGGAAAAAGAGTCTAAAGACAAACATGAAAATAGTGAGAACAGTAGTGAGGCAACAGAACAGGAGGGAGGGAGGCAACATTCTAAAGAAGTAAATCATCAGCTTGAGGAATCGGAAAGCAAAAAAATAACCTTGAATCCTGACAGCAACAAACCATCATTAGGAGAGGGTAGTACCAGTTCAGATGCAGGGAAAAGTTCTCAAATGCCAGAGCCAAAATTAAGCAGTGGGATATGGGGAAAATATTTGAATAAGGATGCCTGTCTTGCTAGAGCCACAAGTAAGAATGAAGATAATCCTGGATCTCTGTATAGCAAAATGGCAGAAAAGATGCGTGCTAGTGGCACTATCAAAATGAGAACTTCTTTAAAGAAATTTTCAAATATAGATCGTTCAACAAAAAGGGAATCAATAGGGGCAAGTAAGAATGTAGTGAAACCTTCCATAGATTTGAATGCAAAAAACAGTTTTTCTGATGGCAGTGATAAAGAAAACACGAGTAACATAACTGAAAATGTAAATTCTCCTGTCAAACCCTTTGAGGAAACATTGCAAAACCCTTCTTCAGAGGCAAAAGTGTCAGTGTTTGACTCCCTGAATGATTTCCAGGAGAAAGCATCTAATGATCAAGATGCTGAACCAAGCTTATTTAGTAGTTCTGCATCTAAATTACCATTCCGCTTTCATAAAAAAACAATGACACAAAAAATGCAGACACATGCAATCAGTGCACTCTCCCTCACTCCTGAAAGACTTGAGGAAACTCATACTGCGAAGAAAAAAGCAGCACTTAATCGCGGTTGGTTGCAACGCTGTGCTGGAGCAGAATTAGAAGGTGTTGGGGCTGAAGCAAAGGCATCTGATGACTGGAAATTAAAGCTAATTGATAAAGAATGGAATGAAGACAGTAACAATGAAGATGTTTTTTCCAGTGAATTTAAAAGTAAGGAATTTCAAGATGATGTGGAGAAATATCATACTCCAGTTAAGGAACTGCATCTTGACAAAGCCCCAGGAAGAAATGAGGAATTGAACACAGTTCAGAAGAGGCAGACTAAAGCTTTTCATACTAGAGAGGACTCTCTTAGTAGTAACTCTATTGGTTGTGACATTAAAGATGGAGCTAGTAAAGATGTATATGATTTTAATGAAGGTGCATTAACGATGCAAGAAGTGAAGACTAAAAAGTACAGTAAAAAAGTAGATTCTCAAGCTACTTCAGGCTTTGAAGAGCAAACCATGTATGCAGAAGAGGGGATACCAGAGGAGAGTGTATCATCAGTGATGGACAATGGAGAAAAAGAGAGCATTATTGGAGATACTGAGAAGCCAGCTCCACGAAAACGTGGGCGACCTAGGACCAAGAAAGTTAACACTGAAGAAACAGAGAATGCTTCCCCAGCTCCTCGGAAACGAGGAAGACCAAAAGTCAAGACAGATGATAGTGAAGCAACACCAGCACCTAAAACTAACAAAAGGAAAAGGAAGGAGACCTTAGAAGAACTGGAAGAAAGTGGAAAAATACAATCTTCTTGGCCACCTCCAAAGAAGGTGAGGAATTCAAAGATTAAAGCTAAGAAAAATATGGAAGAACTCAATGTTATGGAAAAACCATCAGGTGATGAAACTGCTCCTGAAAGAATACAAGGTGAAGATGATAGTATCAAGGAGTATAATGAACTCGATGATATTGAGAAACATGGACCAAAATCAACAGGTGCAAAAGCATACCTTAGCAAAGAGGAGAGATTTAGAAAGAAGGTATCTACAGGGGCAGCCAACAATAACTTTGTGCGGATTAATTTAAAGAAGAAGACCTTTGTGCGAGGTCATAGGCATATCAATGGCAGCAAATACAGGAGGAATGAGTGGAAAAGAAAGCAGTCCATGAAAAGTGGAGAAGGCATGTCAACAGGAAAGTCTCTTACATGTTTCAAATGTGGTGATTTTGGGCATTGGGCCAAATTTTGCACTGGAAAGAAAGGAGACAAACTTTTGGCCTTAGAAGAATATGATGAGAATGAATCCACTTTTCTTAGTTTGGAGGATGCAGCAGCAATGGCACTTGGTATTAAGCCATCAGATCAGACTCTTTCTACTACCAAAATGTATTCAAAAGTTGATGAGAGTTGTAATGAGAGTGTTTTAGATACGACTAGTACGAAGCAAGAAAATAGTGAAGAACAAGTATTGGATTCTCAGGCAACAAAACCTGAGATTACTGAGGATTCCCAAGGAGGAACTACAATAGAAGATGATTTCCAGATGGAGGATGATGATCTTTTTGCTGACATTGATGAAAATAGATTAGATGAAGATGATAATCAACCTGCATCACTTTTATCACAACCTACAGATGAAGGATGTAATGATAGCAACATCAGTAATACTGCAGAAAGCACACCACATCCTGTATCTTATGAACAGAACTGGTATGAAAGCCGATCCTCCATAGAACCACTCTATGACTTAGTTAACGGTGAAATAGGTCCAACCCCAGCTGAAGTGCATGAGACACTGAAAATGTTTGGATATCCATCTTTCAGAGCAGGGCAAGAGAATGCAATTATGAGAATACTTTCTGGGCAGTCAACTCTGCTGGTACTCTCTACTGGATCAGGCAAAAGTTTGTGTTACCAATTGCCTGCTTACCTTTATGCTAAACATAATAAGTGCATAACCTTATGTGTGTCTCCACTTGTGTCTCTCATGGAGGATCAGGTGACAGGTCTGCCAAGATTTCTTCATGCAGTGTGTCTGCACACCCACCAAAATCCCACACAGCGTTCGAATGCTGTAAATGCTATCCGATCAGGCAAAGCCCAGATATTGCTCATCTCACCAGAAGCAGTGGTTGCAAGTCGCACAGGAGGGGTATTGGGAACACTGCTTCGTGAACTCCCACCTGTTGCATTTGCTTGCCTTGATGAAGCTCACTGTGTTTCAGAATGGTCTCACAACTTCCGTCCTTCTTATTTACGTATTTGCCAGGTTTTGAGAGA
>NC_091590.1:7747515-7750015 GCF_042767895.1 Penaeus vannamei
GGGGAGGGGAGGAGGGAGGATAAAAGCGATAATGACAATCAAATCAAAACTTATAACAGTAATAATGATAAAATGAAAATCACATTAACATGTAAAACCAGTATTAATACCAACGCCAAGAGAAACAACGACAAAATCACAACAATAACAATAAGATAACTACACACACAAAACAACAACAAAAAAACATAGACAGTGTAAACAAATCAGACACCACTCACTTTGCACGTGTTAAGCATGTCAGGATTCAAGAGCAGCAAGGGCATATGCGACCACAGGAGCCTAGGACCCTTCTCAGCCGCCGCCAGCTGCAGGATAACGCCTTCTTCTGCCTTGGCGTCGGGCAGCTTCTGTCGGAATCTGATGAGGTCCTCGTCTGGAATGGGATGTGCGAAGTCCTGGGAAAAGGAGGGCAGATGAGGATGGTTTCGAGCGGTGGTTTGTTATTAGAATGAAACGATCCAGATGCTTTTTCAATAAAAATAAGGAGTCGTGATAGAGGAAATGCCATGCTTTGTATTGTGGGTAATATACGAGACTGTTTCATTTTAACTACACAGTATCTAATCTTTTTTTTTCTATACAGCTTTGATAGTTCTTATAAAACATAAATGAATCTTTCCATGACTAAGTGAAATTCGCAAGTCTTCAGTGTTATTATGCTTGCCTTACTGATAATGATGTAGTGTCATCATATATTTTCGTTAAAAACAGAGGTAGTGAAAATTTATGATATTTTCCTTAGATTGGCTTATTAGTACTCAAATAAATACATCAAACAGCGATTCATTATAATGATAACCATAATATAAAATGATCTACTAATTGATAAAATAACTAACCTTATCTAAGTAAAAGGCTCTACCATGAATGTTCTTTTTCTCCATGGAGTCCAAATGGTCGATATTCATCATCGCCCATAATAGTTCCGACGCCCATGTTGTTCCACTCTTGGGGTAAGACAACAACACGACGTCGCTGCTCCGAAATTCGAAGTTGTAGTGAGCGTCGGCAAGTTTCAAATACCTGAAAGTTTTGCCTGTCTCAGTATTCCCTGGGTGTCTTTGACATCAAATAAAAGGTTGTCGGATTTATAAGCCGTGTAGCGGATTTATGCGTGGCTTTATTTTGAAGTGAGGATATGCCTATCGAATTAATGTTTATTTTCAGGTTAGGGAATGTAGATAGGGTTTTCTATATGCTATTTTGAGGTAAGGAAATGCCTATCGAATTTACATGTTATTTTGAGGTGGGGAAAAGACTGCCGAATATATGTGTTAGTTTGAGGTAAAAAGATGGGCATCAATTTTTCATGTTATTTTAAGGTAAAGAGAAAGCCTATCAAATTATTATTATTATTTTGAAGTGGGAAAATACTCTACTGGATTTGCATAACTTGTTATTTTGAAGCGGGGAAGTGTTATACATATTCCTGTAAGGTATAAGTGAACTTGATACTTAGAAAATGTATCGAAGAGACTGTAACTTTCGACGGGTTTTCAATATGGCGTCCATGAGACATTTTCAAGGATCGCTTCAATTTACTTTTCATGCAGTTCTTCTAACGCGTTACCTATGGATAATCTTCCACCTATTAAGCTGGATTCTTTCTTAAGTTGATTTTACCCCATACATATAATGGCACCATTACATTCTTCATGATTAATAAGAATTGAATCTGAAAGGATTATAGGCACTGATAAGACCCATAGTGATTTTCAGATACTGGTCGGGGAGGGGGGGGGGGTCACAGAAAATCGAAGGCTGAACTGTCCAACTGATCACGTTTGACATTACATATTTAGGTTAAATACATTAATAATGAAAGATTTTTTTCCTTATTTACGAGTCAACGTCCATATTATGAGATGGACGTACTTATAGTGGATAAACACCGTAAAAGGTAAAAGTTCCATTTCACTTTTTTACGTTCGTTCATGAATTTTCTTTGATCCTCTTACAATTACACGTAGATCTAAAACCCTATGATATGTTTAAGAAGCTTGCTTTATAGAAAAAAATGTCAAGCCAGTCTTCTAAAGACCTAAAGAATTGCCAAACCATCAAACGAAAGTGAAATAACAACCAAAACACTAAGGAAAACCAGAAGTGGAAACTCACGCCTCCGAGAGCGAAAACCTCCCGGGCACCGTGCGCACCATCTTCTTCTTGTAGCAGAAGCCCCTGGAGGAGTGCCTGGCGACCACCTCGGCGGGGACCTCCTCGAAGGTGACTGGGAGTGGGTGCCTGCTCATGGCGTCAGGGAGCGCTGCCTGTGAATCATGTCGTCTTCAGATGGATGTAATTGGATGATTGTGACTACAGAAGAGGCCAAGGGTGGCTGCAAACAACCGTCTGATGGTATGGTGTACGTATTGCGTGTGGCAAATATGTTTATTTATTTATGTTTATTTACCCTAATGTCTATTTATCTATCTATCTATTGACAGATGATTAGACAGATCAATAACACGAAAATAGATTCGTTATACGACTGAAG
>NC_091590.1:7760015-7765015 GCF_042767895.1 Penaeus vannamei
TTAATACATTTATAGAAATAAGAGAAGCAAATGAAAGGAGTGGACGCACACAAGCGCTTCATGCCTCCAATATGGCGGACGCCATACTAATAACACCACGTGAGAAAACTCTTCAAAGGAAGTGGAAAATTAAATTAGTACCAAAGAGCAGAGAGGGTTGCTTCGTAGGAGGAAAATGCCTTCTTATTGACTCACGTGATCAGGCATTTTTGCAAACACAAGCTAACCAATTATGCTTATCGTGATAGGCGGGGTAAGTAAAGAAATGTGCAGGCACGAACAAAAATCGTCAAACGTGTTTCCAAATCTGTTTCCAACTGTCCAGTCATGTGACTTGTTGGTTAGGTTAGAGGAGCTTCGAAGCTCATTCACGGAGCACGATTTGTCTCTCACTTTACAGCGAATTACTTATTATGCGGTTTTCCGCTTTGTGAACTTGTCTGCGTTACATAATGTGTTTAGAGAAATCAACACAGAAAATGTTTGTCATCAGGTTTATTTTTTTTTGTGGATACTGATATATATTTGCTTAAAGTGCGATGTTTTCATATACGTTGCTCATATACATGTGTGCGTGTGCATTATACAGACTGCAATATTTTCGGTAATATTACCAATGAACCTCTACCCGTCTATTTGTATGTAGCATTAGGGTCTATATAAGTACTTATGTAGACCTTGTGTAGCATCGCTGAAGGTACGTTCGTTATTTTATTTAGATATCTACCAGTACTGCTAAGGGGCATCCAGACCTCCATTTGTAAAGAAAAATATAATAATTCATGTTTATTTTGTATCCATTCACTCATATTCATCTTATATTAGACTGGTTCAAAATCTTACTCTAGTTTGCCCTGGATATCAATTATTTTAGACACTGAAGTTTAAAAATATTTCAGCACGTATTTTTATATTGTTAAAATTAGAGCAATGGTCAATTCTGGGTATCGTATTGGAAAGAAATCGTGGTGATGGGGTGTAGGACGTCCCACAGACAAAAAAAGAAAAAAAAAAGAAAAAAAAAAAAAAAACAGGTTGGTCCAATTGCATTAGTAACATATTATTTATGGCAGATATATGGCGAAATTGGTAGCCCTGATTAACTGTAGGGTCAAAGTGTACGTGTATTTCATTATGTAGGGTATCATTCAGTATTACACTACCTTTTCTGTGATGCACACCCTTAATAATAAAATTTAGGAACAATAATGTTATGGAATAAGTTTTCTACATGATCATATAATTTGGATACATATTGCCTGAAACAAAAAAAAAGGCAAGAATGCTTTGGGTCTGAGTCCCCTTAATATCCTTGATTGTAACCCTAGGCTTGGTCAAAGAGATGACAATCCCAGACATTAGTTGAACTCCAGGTTTTGTGAACGTATAGACAGGGACTGTGACTAAGAACGGTCGGACTAACTAGACTATGCTTAGTGGTTTTCTTCTGTCTATGTATCATTTCTGTGTTTTGGGAAAAAGAGTGAACTGAGGAAGGGGCTGGACTTTTCATCTAAAAATGCCTCTCTGGCTTAGAAATATGGTGATGTGGAATATTACAAAATATGTCATATTTCGTAACACATGGTGCAAAATGTTTAAGAAAGTCTATGCAATCCTAAGAGATGTTAATTTTCCTCGACTCCTCAGAAACTAGAAAAAAGAGGCAAGATCCAAAAATGTCTTGTTTTTACAAATTTAAAGGCACACTCGCAACACTCAGCATAATGCTTCGATGATGATAAAGAGTGAATCCACATCTAGTTATAAGTGCAACTGAACGTGCTATGGATATTTCGACAGCAAATATTTCATGAAAGGAAACCAGTTCGCTAATTACACACACACACACACACACGCATATATATATATATATATATATATATATATATATATATATATATATATATATATATATATATATATATATATATATTTTCAACCCTACCTATTTCAAATCTCAAACTGGCAGGATTCAGAAGTTGATGTTCAACCATACCACGAACCAGTAACACAATTGTGATAACTTACCCTAATTTTTAAAGGAAAGACCCTTTGACTCATTAGAATAAGGGCCAATCCTGAATGGAATGCATAAACATGCAACGTTTCAATACATATTTTCTGGAAGATCCAATGAGATCACATATCTCAAGGACTGGGCAATTGTTCGCTTTACGTCCTCTATGGCCACGTCACTTACACACACACATACATATATATATAATACATACATACATCTATCTATCTATCCGTATATATATGTGTGCGTGTGTCTGCATATATATATATATATATATATATATATATATATATATATATATATACATATATAAATATGTATATACATATATACATACACATATACAGTTAAATACATGTATATATAAACTTTATATATAAACTTTATATATATATATATATATATATATATATATATATATATATACACACACACACACACACAAATATATATATATATATATATATATATATATATATATATATATATATATATATATATATATATATATATACAAACATATAATGTCTCTACGTGTATTTGTACGTATACACACATAAACAAATATTTATGTGTATATATATATAAACATACATACTGTATATTGTGTGTGTGTATATATATATATATATATATATATATATATATATATATATATATATATATATATATATATATATATATATATATATATATATATATATATATATATATATATATATATCATAGACGTAGGAAGGCCTTTCGTAGTGAGGAGGCAAAGTAGGTACCCCCTCAAAAATAGCTGTAGACTCTTGGCGGGATCCAGGGACAGTGAGCGCCCTGGTGTGGGACCAGGAAGCTCTTGGATTTTAGCAGTTTTAAAAAGATAAACTCAATAATTTGTGCACTAAAATGTCGCACATTTTTATTTAGATAATACTTGACATAATAGGTATTTTATTCTGAACACCAGCCTTAGCTGCACCTGCCCTCTCAGTTGTAGGGGGTCAGTGTTCTCAGTAACCAGGTAGCTAAGGAAATACACTGTTTATTTACAGTTGAGGTATGGGGACCTCCCTTTCTAGAATGGGGGGGGGGGCAGTCGCACCCTCCCACCGCTCCTCTTTTCCTACGACTCTGTATATATATATATATATATATATATATATATATATATATATATATATATATATATATATCAAACACATGTATAATTTATATATGTGTATATATACACATATAATATATATTTATGCAGTTTATATCTATCTATCTATCTATATTATGGTAAGCTATATATAGAGCCACAATGAAAAAATATACCACTAAAGGTGTCAGTGCAGGTTAAATCACAACAAAGAAAGGATAGAAAATCATCAGCTATTTACGTACTAAAAACATATTAACTGTACTTTTAAACTGAAGAGTCAGACGACTATCAATTCCGAAACCTGCAAATAACAGTAAAAAAAGCAGATGTAGACGATCGTCTCGCATCAAATGTGATTGAATGGAGGGTTATAGAACTCTTGTAGGTTGAGTCAGACAGAAAGAAATATCGAATTAAAAGAATGATCAAGCAGTCTTAATTAGGATTCTGCAACACATAACCACACCGGAGAACAATACTTAAAAAGAGGCAGATTGCAAGAAAACAAGCATCTTACTGGTGATGTCATCAACATAAATCTTGCACTTGCGAATGATGCCTAGGTATAATGAAAATGCCCGGGCCATATTCCCGATTTACAATTCCAAGATAAGCTCTGAATCAATGGCTACATCTGAGAGCTTCAGATTATCCACTAGCGATTAAAACTCCATTTGTCAGCAGACTTGGATGCTGAGGTAACTGCGTTCTAGAATGACTCGCGATCATTTCTTTGGACTTGGTTAGAAAAGAGTGAAGCATTTTACAACTAGAATGAATAGCAAAGGTCCAAGAACAATACCCCGAGGAACCCCAAAGACACGTGAATACGATGTAAACATCAACTTGTACAAGCTGATACCTAGCAATTGAAAATTCAGTTAAAATACTTAAAACTTTACCTCCAACACCATCACACTGCAACTTCAAAATCAAATCCTAATGATTAAGTGTCAAAAGATCCACTAAAGTCCAAGCCTTGGCTAATGACCCTTACCTAAAGCAGACGGTATTTCATTTACCACAGCAAATGATATCAAATTTAGTTGAGATAACTAAGTTCCTTCAAATTCAAAGTCCACAAATATTACTAAAAAGTAACGCATCATTTTAGACGTTTAGGGCCGAGATTACACTCAACATCACCCGACTAAATAATTCCAAGTAAAAACAAGACTATAAATTTGAGACAATAAATTTATCAAAAACCCAGAAATTCTTAGAACCTCCCTGACCACTAAAAGCCTAAATCGACATTCATGATTGTAACAAGAAGAAAACAAGGAAGGAAATATGAGAAAAGAAGGAAAATAAAGAATGCAGGGCTGCGCCTTCCTACAGTAGGGAGGTGACTGAATTCAGGAATGTTGGGTACACAACTATGGCTACAATTCAGAGGGTCCATCTCAAGGATGTCGTTGGTAGTGAAACTATTTATCTAACTTTGCTATAACAATACGCTTATTGAGGACGGACAATAACCGGTGGTGCTCAAGTGAGAAGAATTTAGGGGGTTCTTTCCTCCACACCCTCAGAGCCCACCCAAGATACTCATCCGCATATATATCGTTGGTAAACAAGGTTTTGCTACAATATACGGCTCCGCACGGATAAATAAATTAGTATATATATATGTTTATATATACACACATACACATATATGTACATACACATGTGTGTGTGTGTGTCTGCATGTTATATACGTACGTACATACATACATACATACATACATACATACATACACACACACACACATATATGTACATATATATATATATATATATATATATATATATATATATATATATATATATATAATATATGATTTATATATTTGTACACAC
>NC_091590.1:7776170-7783670 GCF_042767895.1 Penaeus vannamei
ATTAGAAAGCATGATTAATATATTAAAGTGATCTTTTCAAAATATCCAATTTGTTGTAATATCTTCAGAATTGATATTAGTAATGATAGTAACAGTAGTAGTAGTATTGTATTATTAGTAATATTATCATTATCATTATCATCATTAATTGTAATAGTGGCAATGGTAATGGTAATGATAATGATGATGATGATGACGATAGCGATGATGATAATAATAAAGATGATGGTGAGGATGATGTTGATGCTGAAGATAATGATGACCATGACCATGGCAATAACGATGATGATGATGATGATGATGATGATGAAGATAAAGATAACAGATACAATAACTGAATCATGATAATTATAACCATAAACATAACCAACAAGAATAACAGTAATGATAATAATAATGACAATAATTATAAATAAAATATAATGATGTTATTAACAACAGCAATGATAATAATAACAATATTAACGGCCCTAATAATGATGGGAAAACAATGACATAAACTAACACTGATCATGAAAACGCTTACAAAAATATGAGTGAATAAGAAATGGGAGACGAGGAGAGATAATAATCATTATAATAACATAGGAAACTAATCATTATAATGGCCATAGCAGTTGCAGAAATGATAAAAATAATATAAGTACTAGTAATAACTTCGATAAAAACAAATCACAATAATAATAATAATAACAATAATAATGAATCATACTAATAATAATAATGATAATGATAACGATCATAACAACTATAGTACACGTAACAACAGATTTTCTGATAATAAAAGTAATAATAATAATAATAATAATAAAAATAACGATAGTAATAATATTAATAATGCTGATGACAACAATCAAAATAATATCATTCATAAAACAGCAGTATTAATAATAATAACCAATAAAAAATATGATAATCATATTGACTATGACTACAATAATGAAAATGCTGGTATTAATAAAATTAACAACTGTAATAAAAACAATAATGAAAATTGTTATTAGCATTGTTGAAAAAATGATAGTGGTAATAATAACTGTAATAACAATACTCGTACTACTAATAATAACAATAGTTACGGCTGAAGTAGTAGCAATAATGATAATATTGGAAATATTGACAATAATAATAATGATGACTACGATGATAATGACTATAACCATGATAATGATGAGTATAAGGATATAAAAATAACAACAATAGAATCAATAATAATAACAGCAATACTAATCATCACAACAATACAGCAGAAATAATAATAGTTTCAGTAGTAATAACAGCAACATCTACAACACTAATAAAAAAAATTAATAGTACTAACAATGATAATGGTAATAATAACGACAAGGATAACCATAATTATAACAATAATAATTGCCAATAGTGCTGATGATGGCAATAGTAATGATGATAACAACAGTAACTGTCATAATAATAATTATAATAATGCTAATAATATTGATAATGACATAATAATTACGACAAAAATAACAAAAACAACAACAATAATAATAGGAATAATAATAATAATGATTTAAAAAGAAAAAATAGTAGCAATAACAATAACAACAACAACACTAATAATGATAATGATTACAATCGTTACTGTTATCATCACCATTATTACTATTATCATCATTATTACAATTACTATTATTATTATTATTATCACTGTAATTAAAGAATATAATAGCACTGATAATTAACATACGAAAAGTATAGTTTATCAAACATCATATCAACTATCAACATCAGTGAAAAAAGAATAAAAAAATAATAATAATAAGGTATTATTGGAAATGAAACGTAACATTGAAACTGAAACTGAAAGGTGATTACTGAAAATAATTCATAGTGCTACTAAAACTAATAATAATCATGTCACAAACAAGGACAATACTGATGATGATAGTAAGGACGATTGTAATACTACTACTAATAATGATAGTAATTACAACAATACTAATACTGCTGCTACTACTAATACTAAAAACATCAACAACAATACTTGGCCATTCGTAAAGATAAAAATAATGATCATAATACCGCAAGAAAAAGAACAACTAGTAAACACACAACAAAAAATAAGTAAAATAAAAACATATCAACAGTAATAGTAATAGGGGATATGGAGGATATTCAGTAATAACAGAAAATGGTAAGTCCAAAAGACCATAGAAAACTAAAGTTCGTAAAGGGTAAACTCTTACATTTTTTCATGAACCTGATAATAGTTCACGTTTTTGCAAAGGGAATAACATCGAGGAAGGCGAACTCACCAGATTAAGAACTACTTTATATTTAGTAACAGAAGCAATGGTTTTAATGATAACAATGGCGGCGATGATAATGATAGTATTAGTAATACTACTATTACGATTATTACTACTGCTAGTAATGACAAAAATGGTAACAGTTACAATAATGATGGTTATAAGGGTGATAGGAATAAAAATGATGTTGATAATAGTAATAACAACAACAGCAATAATAACAAATAAGTATGATAGTAACAATAGCAACAACAACATTGAAGACAGTAATGATTATGATAATAACAGTAATATAAATCATAACAATAATAATAAAAATAATAATGATAATAACAATACGAATAATAATCATGATACCGAAATATCAACAAGAATAAAAAATAACAGATCTACTAACAAAACAAATTCATAAATGAAACCGATGAATAGTAACAGTAACAATAAAAAAAACAATACTTATGAAAATGATACTGGTGATGGTGATTAATCATATTATAACTACTTATTTTGATTAGTTATACTGATAATAATGACGCTATAATATAAAATAATCACGCCTGCAATGACAGCTAATGATGACATTGCCAATAACGATGATAAATATAATAATGATGGCATTATCAACAATAGGGATTATAAAAACAATAGTAATGATAATACATATTGATAATGATAGCAATAACCCTTTCTGAGATCATAATCATACCACAATGTTTAAATCGAAAAAGAGAATACACACACACACACACACACACACACACACACACACACACACACACACATATATATATATATATATATATATATATATATATATATATATATATATATACATACATATATGATCTACAACCGATGACTGCCCTAGTAATAATATGAATTGAAATACTGATGGCAATGATATAAGCAGTGATAATGTTAGTAATATGATAATATCAACAAAAATAATGATAATGATAATTGTCAACTACATTAATGATAATAAAAAAGTTAATTACACTTCGTAAGGTCATTATAATAATAACAATATTAACAGTATCAATACTGATGATAATGGCAAGAACAATGTACAGTGATCAACACACTTAGCGCGAATATTTTACTTGATTCAAAGGAAAATTGGTTCCTCACAATCTTAACATTTTCACCGTCAACAGCACAGTCAACTTAGTTAGATGAAAACAGTTAGGTTAAAACCCCAAAATTAATAAATGTCCATACTAAATAGGTCGGTACATCTTACACTATATGTATAAAATTATGAATACGGCATTACAATGATCAATCCGTCTAACCTGTAACCTGATTGTTATTTTTAGTTTCGTTATTGTCCACAGGCTTGTCATTTTTTTTTTAATAGCTTTTATTAGAAGGTTTGTGAGCGGGGTTAAGTGACGTCATCATGGTAATGCCAAGAACCGCTATAAAGATATCTTTTCAGTAATATTTCGGTTATAAATACCTCTACAGTAAACTCAAAATCTTCGCTGTTATTTCCTCTCAACAAGAGTTCCATGCCATTAGCAACCTTCGGTAAATACTTTTTCACTACTGAAGGTAATGGAAGTTTCGCCTTCTGTGTTATATTTCCGTTGTCATTACCGTCTGGATCACAATTCAAAGTAATTTTGTTTACATATATGACGTGATATACAGAATGCAAGAAAAGTATACCATGTATTCTATATATCTGCCTATGATACCATATAAACAATTGTCCTGTCACTTCTGGTATTTATCATACCAGAACGTCATACCCAACCCGGACGTCATACCCAACCAACTCCGTTCTTATTACTTCAGGACAAGCAGAAGGTATTGCTGAATTTACAGCCCTGATGGCCATCTCTGTATCATCCTTTGTACAACCACGATTAAATCCAAAATTATCAAACATCAATGGCAGAACGGAACTTTACTCGGTGGAAACAGCTACGAAGTAATGTTTTTTTAAGGTATGGTTGCCAACGTCAGAATCTGATACGGCACTTCAAGAAGAAATATTCAAAGTCAACACCGGGGAAATACAATATTGATTTAAGGTGCGATATGCTTAAAACTACATTTCTTCCATCAGAGGTGCAGTTTGAATTCAAATACCGGGAAAGGATCGAAGTCCAGCCCCTGCAATTTTGAAAAGCAAATTCAAGGATTCCACGAAACTGTTCTCTGTTGACAAGGGAAGGCAGTTAATGCTGTGTACATTAACTTATTGTTATCCAATAGAATGGTTTAGAAACTTTAACTCGGAGAAATATTAGCATCTATGATTGCATACACAAAAGCAAAGCATGAGAAATAGTGAAGACTGAGACCACATGTCTTCATTCGACACTACATCACATTTTCCTGGCGGTGAGGAGAAGGGGGGGGTGAGCGATGATGTCAAAATATTATAAATGATAAATGGAAATAATAACAGTAAATAAAACGAAAAGAGCCACTTTTTTGTATATAGCTCCTCTTACCTGCTTCAATCTAGGGAGACCTGTGGTGAATCGGGGGTTGAATAGAGGGGGCACATAAAAGGGAAAATGTTGACATAAGATAGGGGACGAAGGCGTAAAAATAAAAAAACAAAACAAATCATTACAGTAAAGCAAGTAGAAAAGAAGAACGAAATTATACACAAATGTAATAAGAAATAACGCATAAACATGGGGGGTATTTCTTTACCTTTGCCCCTAACTGCTTTTCCCATGAGATAGCTTCCTAGTCTTACCTTCATCTGGGGCATTTGGCAAAGCTCTTCCTTTATCGCAGACATCGAAAGTCTAATCTTCACTCGTTACAATCTATAGGACACTATAGTCTTTTAACGACTCCATGACTCCATGGGTACTCACTTAAATTCTGGCAATTTGTATAGTCACCATATCCATAGTCACGCCTGGCACGGGATGTCATATTCGGTTGACATCGTGGCGAAGGGTGACTGGTTTCGTTAACCTGATTTTCAAAGTCGTTTTGTTTAAAGTTAAAAGTCAAACGGTTTGTATTCAGGGGTTACTTCGAGGCCAGTGAATCTTTTCCGATTTGCTATTTTCATTGGTGATACTAATACAAAATAAGAAATTCGACAGAACTAAATGTATCATAAAGTATAAAGACAGATAAATAAAGAATGACCAAACTCTTGCACTCAGTTCATAAAAAAGTAAACAAATGCAAAGGATGAGCGACTCACTAAAGGATTCGAACTACTGTCGTGCAGAGATTCGAAACGTCTTATTCGCACAACTCTCTGATGGCCATTTCTTACTTATTTAGTACTGATCCTCGTTTATTTTGTATAAGTAACGAGTTGCGGAATGAAAATAAAAGGCTTATTGCAGTATCTTCCCTCTTGCTATTACTCTTTTATCCACCAACGAGTTCAAAATATAGGTTTCCGTAAATTGCCGCAGCTTGGGAAGTGTGGCGATTTTTTATGCAATTATATAAAAGGAAAAGAAAAAGAAAGCGGCAGATTTGTTAGAAACGTGCCATTCAGCGTCATAATATATAATTTCGTGATAGGAATTGTAGTTATTAAGGATTAGTACTAATTGTAGCATGGCATTGCTTTTAACATTGTTATTATCAGCATTGCTGTTGTTAGTATCATTGTATTAATGCTGATGTTTTTGTCATATTCATCCACCTCCCTCTCTGAAATTATTATTGTTACTATTATTATTATCATTGTCATCATCCTCATTATCATTATTATTATTATCATTTTTATTATTATCAATATCATTATCATCATTATCATTATTATTATCATCATCATCATTGACACCATTATTATATTTATTAATTATATGTTATCATTGTTATTATTATTGGTAGTAGTAGTGTTATCCTTTTCCTCATCATCATGTTCATTATTACCACTGTTATTTTAATGAATTTTATCATTCAATTTTCAGCATTAAAGAATACGTAATTGGGAACACGTTTGTGCATAGATAAAATGGTATTATTAAATTTGTAGAATATCTATTACTAAATAGACAGTATTCTATTGCGGCGTAGTAGGTAAGAGTTAATTGTCAGTAACACAGGAAGATATATTATCACTGTAAGTACAGATCTGCAAAAATTAGTAAACATAAGCACTACAGCAGTGGCTTCCAACATTTTTCATTCTTTTTCATTTTTCAATCTCCATGAGTTCAGTGACGTCATCCTTTCAGATTCAGTTATTACTAGTCATGAATAGTGTAATAATATCAGTAGCTATAATTCAAGAACATATTATAGAAACATTCCTAGTTATTGTGAGAGATGAATGTGTGTAGGTACAGTAAGTGAGATAAAATTCAGTTTAATTCGACGTCACAACTTTAATATTGCTCCATGGCACCTAGGTTAGGAACCCCAGCACTAAAATATACATTATTTTTGTTTGGATGTCTGAGTAATATACCATAAAGCCACGTATTCATGAAATATTACATTACAACTAGGAAAGCAAAACTGCTGTATCTTCTTATCCTAAGAATTAGTAATTGGAAAAAATATAAATGGAACAGGTGATTTCGGAGTTCGAACATGTGTTGGAGGTTTGAGAAAGGAGACACGTGTATGAAAAGGTTGGGGACCACTGGATTAACACACGCTGAGAGATGCAGGGGGTCTTGGAATAAAACAAAGGGTAGTTGGGGGTCGCCATGCTGTCTCGTCCATTCCTACGTTACACTGCGGGAGAGAGAGAGAGAGAGAGAGAGAGAGAGAGAGAGAGAGAGAGTGAGTGAGTGAGTGAGTGAGTGAGTGAGTGAGTGAGTGAGTGAGTGAGTGAGTGAGTGAGTGAGTGAGTGAGTGAGTGAATGAGTGAGTGAGTGAGTGAGTGAGTGAGAGAGAGAGAGAGAGAGAGAGAGAGAAAGAAAGATAGATAGAGCGAGAGAAAGAAAGAAAGATAGATAGATAGATAGAGAGAGAGAAAGAAAGAGGGAGAGAGAGTAGAAGGAGATATAAACATAAACAGACTGTCAGACTTGAAACCAGTTTGCACCTTAGCTCTTCCCTTCCCGCCTGACACCCGTGTTTCCGCTTGCCAGATGCATCTCCTGCCTCTCTCGGCTGTCTTTACAATAGCACTCACCACCTGTGCTTTCCTGTTATATATTACCCACGTATGTAACAACATTTCCTTTTTTATATGCCTTATTTTATCTCTCTCACTCATTCTCTCGCTCACTCTGTCTTTGGCTTTATCTCTCTCTCCCTCTCTCTCTGTGTC
>NC_091590.1:7796170-7806170 GCF_042767895.1 Penaeus vannamei
CAGTAATAATGTACAATGAATAAGTCACTACAATGTATAATGCAGGGGTCTGGACCTCATGCGACCCCCCTCCCATCCTTCAGCAGTATAATGAGGTATAATCTTCACTATGTTATTATACCATTGTTAGTTTACCTTTCATGCCCTTGCCTGTTATCGGGTCCAAGAATGTGGGCATTTGTGGGGTATTCCGTGGCATAATTCTTACATATATGTGTACTAGAGTGAGAGGAATCCATAGATATCAAAGATATTGTGAAAAATTACCGTTAACACATCATTTTGGTGTAAGATTTCCTCTTTTTTACGAGATATTGTGCAGACATTGTAAATACAAGAGTTACCCCTAAATTACGTGTTCAATCGATAATTCAAAAAAGAAAACGTAAAACTATACTATCAAACTAAAGGGTAGACTTATATATATGTAAATCAACTTATTGATTTTTATTGAAGTGGCAAAATAAGATAAAACGGTTTAATGATAAAAGCAATGTCGTAACTAAGATATGTTCCATGAATTCGCACGTTTAACACTAGTATCAAATGTTTAATGTACACTCGTTCTCTCTTGACTGATATTAGATTATAGACGTTTGTTGTATCAAACTATACATGATTCACATAACACATAAGAAAAGCACATGGTAATGCATGATTCGTATGCTCCATTACCTTTATAATACTGTTCCAATGTTGATTTCGAAGATGCATTATATTCATTGCAACATCCTCATATAGAATTACTAACGATTTGATGCATGCAATACTAAAATTTGCAAGTCGGTAGGTACACCCACACATATACATACATACATGAATATATATGTACATATATACATATACATATATGCATTATATATTTGTGTGCGTGCGTGTATGTATAGGCGTTTCATATATATTTGTATATGTACCACATATCTACCTATTTATATGATATGACATCTTACTCATTTAGCGTGCAATAGTGAGAAGAATTTACTGTAACAACATGATAGTTAGGACTAAGCCATAGTACAAGCTTTGGAGAATGAGGCACATTTTTTTTCACGCTGAAAGATAAATAACAGTCGTGAACAGCTGAGAATAGCAGTGGAGCTGTAAATTTCAGCAAAGAAATGGCTGAAGTTGTGCAATTAAGTTCCTTTTTCCCCCAACGACTCACTGAAAACCTCCATGCACATCCTGCAATGCAAGAACATACATTAAAATCACTGAAAATAACCGACTAAAATAAGTAGGAATTATGTAAGTCTTCATATCTGCGGCCACGGACATGATAAAAATTGTTTGAAGCTCACACAAAAATGGAGGTAAATACATTTCTATTCTGTGTTAGAAGTGACAAAGTATTTCACATTTCAAGGGGATTTCGTTCATATTTCTTCTAAAGATATAACAAAATTAAGAAGAGTATATAAATATAACATTTTTTTTCACGTCACGTTTTTCAAATTAAATGTGATATATATATATATATATATATATATATATATATATATATATATATATATATATATATATATATATATATATATACTGATGACTCCATATCAACAACACCACTCTCTTAGCTGTTTTGCAGAATATGCCATGAAAAATACATTCATAAGATACGCACTTGACTCGAAGAGGGACTGATCAACGTTGTCAATAAAAATGTGAAATAAAATAGGTGTATTTTTCTGCCATATTCAAACATCAATTACTGGATTTCTTGGCAAAATAGATGAGTCTAATGTCTTTGTCTGATGATCTCCCTCCTCTAACTTTTGTTGTTACACGAAAATACGTATAACTTTAAATCATGACTGGATTAAAGATTATAGGATTTAAATATTTACTTTACCCTTTTCCGATGTGCAGAATTCATATTCAATTCTAAATAAAACAACATATGCCCTGAAGAACCAGTACAGCGAAAAGGCCTTCGACATACTCGTGTGTTTTCACGTGCTTCCCTTCGTTATTTTATTTTCCCTTTTTCAGACATTAAGTTGACCTCATCCAATCTCATAGTTTTTTTTTTCATCCTACTTGGAATGCTTCTAGTGCTCCGTATATATATACTGAAATGAGAATGATTCAGTAATCATGCAACAGATATTGTTTAACTGAAAATTTTCCTCAGGTTTCACTCTACCCCATTTTGCTATAACAATCAAATTAACTCAGAATCAGAAAAAAAAAAGTGTAACAAAAATTACCTTAAAGATAACCAGATTGCCTTAAACTAAGGTAATCACCCTAAGAGCAGAAGACCTAACAACACTCATTGACTAAAAGCAGTTGCCATAATGATCAAATGATCAGATTGGAACTATTAAGAATATGCACTGATTAACGTTTAGTTCTAAAAAAAAAAAAAAAAAAAAAAAAAAAAAACACTAGCTTTCTGTACATCCAAAGCAAACACAAGATTTGATACGGGGCTTCTCTGTGAAAGCTTAATTACAGTCCGATTTCACAGCTGACGAATTATGAATGCAGGTGCGTGTAATTACAAAGGAGAAGTATGCTGCTTCACTCTCCGTCTGGCGTACCTCGAGTCACTCCTGGTCGTCGTAATCAACACTATGTTATTTTTTCGAGTGTTTCCTTTAGAGGTGCATTGGTTTCAGATCTCTTATATCGGGTTTTCTAAAGTTGACGTCTGTATATATATGTATGTATGTAGAAACACACAGACACAGACACAGACACACACACACACACACACACACACACACACACACACACACACACACACACACACACACACACACACACAAACACACACACACACACACACACACACACACACACACACACACACACACACACACATGTATGTATGTATCTCACAGTAATGACTATAGTAGCAGTATTCACTGGACGCGAAAAGACTAATTCATGTAATCAGTATTGCAATTCTCTTTGATAACAGTGCAGCTAAAAGCACTTATCATTTCCCTCAAAAGCTATTCGATTCATTAGCTCGTTGCAAACCTCATTAAACGTATCGTCTTTCTATCCGCTTCTCCCCTGGCGTATTGCAAAGTTGCATTTCACTTCGACTTGCTTCCGGCTCTAATTCGTTTACCAAGAATAATCCATTTCTTGTGTAGTTTCCAGAGAGTTAACAAAGGGTTATCTTTGTACCGCCTCTTTCTTGACTCTCAGATCCATCTTGTTGAATAGGGACCCGTATGCTTCCCTGGAATAGGGGTCAGAGTCTTTCAATTTCTTTTTGTAAGGTTTACCGTGTACGAAATGGCTGAGAATCATTTTTATACCATAAACATACTCCTGCTGACAATTATTAAGTTTGTAGATAGTAGAGAGCACTATGACCTAAAGGCAGTATGGAACTAAAATATTTTCTTAACATTCCTTATCAGCGAAAATGATTAATTTCCTCGTGTTAAAACAAATCAGGAATGAATTTTGATTTAGTTTCAAATATTATACGAAATACACGAACACTTATGTACTACTTACACACACACACTCCTTGTAATATATTTTTTTCGAGATGAAGGCATTATGTTGAGCTTTTCCTGATGTCTGACTCAATTTACTTTGGCGTTCCTTACCCCGTGACGCCAAGCAGGGACCTCTTCAACCCTTCGTTTCATTACAACACATCATTCCTTCGAACAATTTGACTGGATATGACAAGAGGCCACACAACACCTCTTGAAGTTGGTATTACATGCAAAATCCCGCAACTTTATGAATTGAAATCCACTGTCAGGGATGACTGCCGATGGAATTCTGTCTCACACGAAATGAGCTTCCAGTTCCCTAATCACAAACTTCGGTGAACTCCTACATATCGACTTTCGAGGAGTTACTGAAGTAGTCCGCGGTGACTTAAAAGTTCTAATCCCCAGTCAGTCAGTGTCGACTTTCTCTCATGAACTATATGTTAATGCGAGTTTTTTTTCTTCTTCTGGTTTTGCGGAATGGCTTGTACATGGCACTCCTTTCCTCCAAGGGGTCATCAGGAGGTCATATTTCACTCGGGGTGAACTCCGGGAGAGAACTTGGGTCATTTCCTCGAGTTGCTATGCCGTACTATTTCGATTCTGTTTTATTTTGAGGAACATGACGATACTTCTCTAGGCCTCTCTCTCTCTCTCTCTCTCTCTCTCTCTCTCTCTTCTGGTAATTTTTATGACAGATGTATAAATATCAGGGTAAACTAAATATTAGTATAAACATATGGATACTACTGGCTGGACACAATAACAATAGCATATAAAGCTATAGAAATAAGACATTAATAGCTGACAGGACTTCCATACTCTCTCTGTCCGTTTCTCTTTCTCTCTCCTACCCTCCTTCTTTCTTTCTCTCTCTTATTTGCTGTCAATCTCTTTCTGATCTCTGTCTCTCTGTCTGTCTCTCTCCTTCCAGGTCTGACTCTCTCTCTCTCGCCCTCTCTTTGTCCCACTCTCTCTCTGTTTGACTCTCCCTCTCCCCCTCTAGGTTTGACTCTCTCGCCATCTCTCTCTCTCTCTCTCATATCTACCGTTCAATTGGGAACAAGATGGCCATCACAACGCATCCCTTCGACTGACCGCGCCTCCTTAAGTCAGGTCTCAATCGGATCATTCTGGCTCTGTCAGACTGCCTCGTAAAAATCCATATCAAAGGAAACCGGAATCCAATTGAAAGGGGTTTTCCTCGCGTCTCCTACCCGCCCAACCTCCACTTCCCCCCACTTAAAGAAAGGAAAAAAAAAAAAAAAAAGGAAAAAGATTCCCCGAATAGAGTGCGAATAGGTGATCCAGGTGTTCGGACGCAGCGGAAGATGGAGCTTCGGGGCTTCGGTTCTCGAGATTCGAAACGAAAGATGGGTGTTTTTATTGCGTTTGTACGCACGCGCCGCTTTCAAAATCGCGTTTAAGTACAGTTACACCGACGTTTCCTTGCTCAATGAAATACAAATGGACGTTCGTACCTTTGTCGTAATCTTAAAAGTTTGGATATTTTGAATACCAATACACACACACACACACACACACACACACACACACACACACACACACACACACACAGACAGACAGACGCACACGCACAGACACGAACACACACACACATACAAAATGCAGACCAACAGCACACTTGAACTCAACGAATTTTGATGAAAAGCTCTTGTCAATATCTCATCCTTTAAAGTGACTGAAAGAATTTTGTCAAGGGACAATGTGTTAAATTTATTGCTCCGGGAAATATTTTGGGACAGAGAAAATCGCAACAGAAAAATGTGTGTAAAGTTCGCTTCTCAGGGGACTCCAAGTAATCTGGATTGAGACATATTGATGGAGATTGCTGGTCAAAAATAAGAGTAATTTAAAATTGTCGTGCCTTCTCCATCAGTTTTGAAAAATTTATTCTATAAAGAAAATGAAACATTCAAAACTCAGCAAATCATGTCTGATACATATTTTCTTCTAAAAAAATCAAAGCAAATATGATTATAGAGACTATTTGTGAGTGCATGTTTGTTTGTGTGTGTCTGTGTTTGCACACGTATATATGCATACATAGTTATACAGTTTGTATATTATTCTTTATGTCTCTCTCTCTCTCTCGTAGGTAATAAAGCAGTAGCATTACCCACGGCATACGAATGCATTTTGTTAATGAAGTATTTTCTTGTCCAAGCGCAGCTCATATCATATCAAAGCTTTCCCGCAAGCACCAGGAAAACAAGCATTTCCATGTAATTGCACAAGGTTGCAGAGATAGCAGAGCAAGAATAAGCCCGCAATTCCGCCATGAAGCAAGAGACCGGCGCTCTTACATATCTTACGAGCTACCTCCGCCGAATGAAGCAACAGCAACACATAAAACATGGCTTCTCAAGAAGACTTGGGTTGGTAACGCTTAGTAGTGAACCGACAGAATGCAGAGATTTATGCAGTGCTGTTAAGGATAAGCCGTGGAAGACTGAGTATGAGAAAAGTTATTTGTGTGTACTTTTACGTATAAATAAGTACGTACATATGCATTCATGTGTATTTTTGTGATATATGTATATATACACTTAAGTATATATTTACATATATATATATACATAAAAAAAATATATATTTATATATATATGTGTGTGTGTATATGTATATAAATATATATCATATACATACATAAATATGTAAACATAGTCATATATATATATATATATATATATATATATATATATATATATATATATATATATATATATACGTATACATACACACACACACACACACACATATATATATGCATATATCTATCTATCTATTTATATATGTATCTATCTATATGTATATGTATATACATGTATATATATATATATATATATATATATATATATATATATATATATATAAATATATATATATGCATATATATATATATATATATATATATATATATATGTATCTATATATGTATATGTATATGTATATGTATACGGACACACATACACACAATACACACACACACACACACACACACACACACACACACATATTAATATATATATATATATATATATATATATATATATATATATATATATATATATATATATATGTGTGTGTGTGTGTGTGTGTGTGTGTGTGTGTGTGTGTGTGTGTGTATGTCGAGATCATTATTTATTTGACATGTAAGAATGTATGGTTTCCACTGAAACGTTTATTTAGTGTTTTAACAAATTGAATAAACTGCAATGACTGTGTATGAATGCTTTGTTTGTTGAATTGTTAACAGTTCTATGTGGGGAAGGCACAGTGCAGAGATATCCTCACCACCTGGTTAGACGGGTCTTGGCTTCCGCCCTAAACACAAGTAAGTTAAGTGCTAGTATCATGTCATGTTTTATCCTGATATTATATATTGTAAATCTTGATAAGTGGATTAATGTTATTATGGAATCTCTGTGTATTGAATTATGATTATCCAGATGAGTCTTGGCTTCCGCCCCCAAACACAGAGAGAAGAGTGCTGAAAACAACACGCCATGATGCTTTGTTGCTAGGGAACATTCTATTTTTTTTTAATAGTTATTAATTTTTGGTTGGTGGTTAAAATATTTTTATGACCAAGCTACCATATCAAAATTTGGTGAGTCAAAATTGAGCTTTTTTTTTTCTAAATCTAAATTCTCGAGTGGTGGCGGCACTACCGAAGATTCATAATGTTGATTAAGTTTGATGAAAGTCACAGTGTGGGGTAGAAAAGTTGAAATGATTGTTTACATTACAGTAGATTCAGGAAGAACATATCTTAAATGTTTGTTTATAAAAAAATGAGCGTTACATTGGTGAGGGATTGTTTTTGTTCCCTATTAATGTGAAAAAAACAAGAGTAAAAAAAAAAAAAAAATCATTGGTGGAAAAATTATAAAAAATGGGGTTAAATAATATCAGTAAAGTGATTATCGGGTATGGTTTCCATGGTTCAAGAAGTGTTGGCAACAGTGATGAGACGACTACAGACGTGCAAAGCAGTGCATAGGCACGAACACCAACACAAGCAAAGCAGTTAAGGAAGACTCGCCACTGGGGAGTAACCAGCAAAGGCGTCTGGGGGACATGCTCAGTTAATGGGAGCAGTTATATCCTGCGTTGGGGCGGCGTCCAGGAATTAATGATTAAGCCTACCATGAATGGCTGGGCTAACTGGCAAGCAGGGCTATCGCAACAACCGACTCTGAATTACTGGATGCCCTGTGATTGGCTAAGTGTTCGAGTCTTGGAACTGTGACGTCACAACTGTTGTTTTCTCTGAAGGGTTATTTTTGTGTGCATTTTGTAATCCCCTTCAGTATATATCTTTTTTAGCTTCGTTATTGTCCATAGACGTCAAAATAAGCTAATGGAAGTTTCGCCTTCTATGTTATATTTTCGTTGTCATTACTATGTGGGTCATAATCGAAAGCAACTTTGTTTATGTATGTATATATATATATATATATATATATATATATATATATATATATATATATATGATGTACTGAATGCAAGAAAAGTAAATATAATCTATATATCTGCCTATATCATAAAAACAATTATCCTGTCATTTTTAGTATTTGCCATCTACCGTCTCAGACGTCATGCCCAACCGAATCCGTCATTACTACTTCATCGCTACGTCATAGGGTACTGGAAAAGCAAAAAGTTATTACTGGACTGACAGCCCTGATGACAAGGGAAGGTAGTTACCCTCTTATACCTCTGTCTGGCCCCAAATTTATCACTTACGACGACATTAGCCCTTAAGCGACAGTGATGCAGTTGAGAATATGATGTGAAATATCTATCTATCTATACACACATACATACATATATACATACACATGTATATATACATGTATATATATCTATATCTATCTATCTATCTATCTATATGTGTGTGTGTGTGTGTGTGTGTGTGTGTGTGTGTGTGTGTGTGTGTGTGTGTGTGTGTGTGTGTGTGTGTGTGTGTGTGTGTGTGCGTGCGCGCGCGCGCGCGCGTGTGTGTGTGTGTGTGTGTGTGTGCGCGTGTCAAATAATACTCGTATACTATATGTAGCTTTTATTCTTCGCGCAATTGTTCTTGTTCAGGAAAGCAGATTTGTACCCAGAGAATGGCAGGCACTTTCAGCTAGTATATAATTCAGCTTGGGATTCGTTCGTCCGTCCGTTACACCCGAAATCATATATATATATATATATATATATATATATATATATATATATATATATATATATATATATATATATATATATGTGTGTGTGTGTGTGTGTGTGTGTGTGTGTGTGTGTGTGTGTGTGTGTGTGTGTGTGTATATATATATGCATATATATTTAAATATTAATATATATATATATATATATATATATATATATATATATATATATATATATATATATAATATATAATACACATACATTCATACATCTTCAACTGACTGCGAAATGATGTCGCTTCATTTTGATGTAAGATGAAGTGATAACATAAATATTAAAGAATCACACAAGTACAAGCATGTATGAAGGTACCATATTTCGAACCTATTAGGATCCTATTCTAAATACTGTTGTCATTATTGGTTTTATTATCATTATCATTAACATTGTTATTATCGTTCATATTATCATATTTCTTAGTTGCACGCTTACTCACACACGTAAGCGCAAAGAAACAAGCACAAAAATATATATGTATATACTGTATATGTATATACTGTATGTATAATGTCACGAACCAAAAATACATATTGTAACTTACTGTATGCACAAATTTGAACAAAAGATATGTGACAGCATTTCTTAGTTACTGTATGCACAAATTTGTACAAAATATATGTGACAGCATTTCTTAGTTCATGTGATAACAAGTATTATCCATCCGTCCCCTAGAGATTTAACTACCGCATAAGGCTTAGAGAACGAGATAATTGTTCGAGAATATTAAAGAGAACCAGATATGAGACTCTTAGCAACACAGCCGTTACTGATAAGCCTTATCATTCTCCACAAACGAGGCTTCACTTTTGTTGCTCAAACGACTTCAATATGTTTACCGCAATCTTGGAAAAAAGTATGAATAGCACGATTTAACACAGGATGGAGGAGCCTTGGAGGAAACTCAACATTACGGGTTTTATTACTACGTTGCTGCCACCACCTCTTGCGCCATCTCTACTGGTATAATAATAACAACTACTACTACTATTACAATCTTACTACTACTACTACTACTTCTACTACCATCACCACTTACTATACTGGTACTACTACTACTACTACTACCATCACCACTTACTATTTTGTTACTACTACTACTACCATCACCACTTACTATACTGTTACTACTACTACTACTATAACTACTATTATCGTTACTAATGTAAATATTACTACTATTACTACTACTATTGATACTGTTTCTATTACTGCTGCTCCTGCTGTTACTACTACTACTACTGCTACTACTACTACTACTATAACTACAACTACAACTACAGCTACTACTAACA
>NC_091590.1:7813670-7821170 GCF_042767895.1 Penaeus vannamei
CTCACTCTCTCTCTATCTCACTCCCTCCCTCCCTCCCTCTCCTGCTTTCTCTCTCACTCTCTCTCTATCTCACTCTTTCTTTCTTTCTTTCTGTTCTTCTCTCTCTTCTTTCTCTCTCACTCTCTCCTCTCTATCTCACTCCCTCCCTCCCTCCCTATCCTTCTCTCTCTCACTCTCTCTCTCTTTCTCTCTCACTGTTGAATCAGTTCCCGCTGCCCTCTCCCTCCCCCCCTCCTTCCCCACCGCCACCCAAATTCCCGGGCGACAACGGGCGTGAAGGAGCCAGGCGAGTAAATATGCGCCCGCAAATATTTGATAGATAAAAAAGATTTTTTACTCCACAACCATGCATTTGTACGAGACAGCTTGCACTACCTTCTAGAGTTTAAAAAAATGTGTTGTGGTGAGTTGTGTTTGATTGAAATATATTGAGACGGTCTTCGGTTCAACCCTGACTCTGGGAGTAATCGTTGGGTAATCTATTACTATTACTTATAATAGAGTGCTGAGAGAGAGAGAGAGAGAGAGAGCGAGAGAGAGAGAGAGAGAGAGAGAGAGAGAGAGAGAGAGAGAGAGAGAGAGAGAGAGAGAGAGAGAGAGAGAGAGAGAGAGAGAGAGAAGAACAGAGAGAGAGAAGAACAGAGAGAGAGAAGAACAGAGAGAGAGAGAAGAGAGAGACAGAGAGAGAGAGAAGAGAGAGAGAGAGAGAGAGAGAGAGAGAGAGAGAGAGAGAGAGAGAGAGAGAGAGAGAGAGAGAGAGAGAGAGAGAGAGAGAGAGAGAGAGAGAGAGAGAGAGAGAGAGAGAGAGAGAGAGAGAGAGAGAGAGAGAGAGAGAGAGAGAGAGAGAGAGAGAGAGAGAGAGAGAGAAGAACAGAGAGAGAGAGGACAGAAATGCAGAACAGAGAGAGAGAGAGAAGGACAGGAATGCAGAACAGAGAGAGAGAGGACAGGAATGCAGAACAGAGAGAGGACAGAAATGAAGAACAGAGAGAGAGAAGAACAGAGAGAGAGAAGAGAGAGAGAGAGAGAGAATAGAGAGAGAGAATAGAGAGAGAGAGAGAGAGAGAGAGAGAGAGAGAGAGAGAGAGAGAGAGAGAGAGAGAGAGAGAGAGAGAGAGAGAGAGAGAGAGAGAGAGATTGAGAGAGAGAGAGAGAGAGAGAGAGAGAGAGAGAGAGAGAGAGAGAGAGAGAGAGAGAGAGAGAGAGAGAGAGAGAGAGAGAGAGAGAGAGAGAGAAAGCCCGTGGAGGAGGAATCACTTCCATAGCACGCACAACTACCACCGTCGTATTCAACTTTTTCAATTTCCATCGCAGCCACGAATTCCATCAGAGGCATCCTCTTGTCCCTTTCACAGAACCTTCCTCTTCACCAGCCTTTCTCCACCACAACCACCCAATAACATCTTCCTCCGTACAACTACCATTACAACCAACTGCCTAGACAAGCTCCTCCATGCAATTACCTTTACAACCGTCTATCCTCCTTTCAGCCTCCTTCTCCCTCACAATCACCTGCCCCTACAACACCTCCCCTGTCTTCCTGCCCTACGGTCAATTTCACCCTCACAACTATCTGTCTCTCTACTTCCACAACCACCCCGTCCTCCTCTTCCCACAACCATCTTGTCCCCAACAAAGCCTTCCCTATAACCTCTCCTCCAACCCTCTTCCTCTCTCTCTCTTAACAACCCCTTCCTCACAACCACTTTCCCTCTCTCTCTCAACTACCCCTTATCACCTCCCTCAACAACCCCTTCCTCACAACCACTTTCCCTCTCTATCAACAACCACTTATCCCCTCCCTCACCAACTCCCTCTCTCCCCCCCACAGCCACTTCCCCTCCTCATAAACTCCCCACAACCACTTCCCCTCTCTCAACATCCACTTCTCCACACCCACTTATGCCCTCCCTCATCAATTTCTTCCCTCTCCCTCAACAACCCCCTACCCCTCCCTCACCAACTCCCTCCCCCACAACCACCTTCCCTCTCCCTCAACACCCACTTCCCCACTACCCCCCCCTCCCTCATCAACTCCCCATAACCACCTCTCCTCCCCTCCTTAACCTCTCAATCCTTTCCTCACCCTTGCTTCTCTGCTGGGATCTTCTCGGCCAGCCAGGTGTGTTCCCGCAGGTAAGCCATGACGTCATCGTTGAAATTAGCGCCCATGAAGCTGAAGATTCGTCGCGTCTCCTCCAGGGGGCTCTCCACCAGGTCCTCGTAGCGCACTCGGAGGTACCTGTCGGAGAAGGAGGGGAAGGAGGGGGGTTAGCAGGAGATGGTGGTGGTGGAGGAGGAAGATTAAGAGGAGAAGGAGGATTATAAGGAAGAGGAGGAAGGGGAGGATTAACAGGAAGAAGGGGAGGGAGGAGGGAGGGTATTAACAGGAGGAGGAGGGGGAAGGAGGGATTAATGAGGAGGTGGTGGTGGTGGAGGAGGAAGATTGAGAGGAGAAGGAGGATTATAAGGAAGAGGAGGAAGGGGAGGATTAACAGGAAGAAGGGAGGGAGGGGAGGGAGGGTATTAACAGGAGGAGGAGGAGGGAAGGAGGGGGATTAATAGGAGGTGGTGGTGGTGGAGGAGGAAGATTAAGAGGAGAAGGAGGATTATAGAGGAAGAGGAGGAAGGGAGGATTAACAGGAAGAAGGGGAGGGAGGGAGGGAGGGTATGTAACAGGAGGGGAAGGAAGGAGGGGGATTAATAGGAGGTGGTGGTGGTGGAGGAGGAAGATTAAGAGGAGAAGGAGGATTATAAGGAAGAGGAGGAAGGGGAGGATTAACAGGAAGAAGGGGGAGGGAGGAGGGAGGGTATTAACAGGAGGAGGAGGAAGGAGGGGGATTAATAGGAGGTGGTGGTGGTGGAGGAGGAAGATTAAGAGGAGAAGGAGGATTATAAGGAAGAGGAGGAAGGGGAGGATTAACAGGAAGAAGGGGAGGAGAGGAGGGAGGGTATTAACAGGAGGAGGAGGGAAGGAGGGGGATTAATAGGAGGTGGTGGTGGTGGAGGTGGAAGATTAAGAGGAGAAGGAGGATTATAAGGAAGAGGAGGAAGGGGAGGATTAACAGGAAGAAGGGGAGGGAGGGAGGGAGGGTATTAACAAGAGGAGGAGGGGAAGGAGGGGGATTAATAGGAGGTGGTGGTGGTGGAGGAGGAAGATTAAGGGAGAAGGGAGGATTATAAGGAAGAGGAGGAAGGGGAGGATTAACAGGAAGAAGGGGAGGAGGAGGGAGGGTAAGCAGGGAGGAGGAGGGGAAGGAGGGGATTAATAGGAGGTGGTGGTGGTGGAGGAGGAAGATTAAGAGGAGAAGGAGGATTATAAGGAAGAGGAGGAAGGGGAGGATTAACAGGAAGAAGGGGAGGGAGGAGGGAGGAGGGTATTAACAGGAGGAGGAGGGAAGGAGGGGGATTAATAGGAGGTGGTGGTGGTGGAGGAGGAAGATTAAGAGGAGAAGGAGGATTATAAGGAAGAGGAGGAAGGGGAGGATTAACAGGAAGAAGGGAGGAGGGAGGAGGGAGGGCATTAACAGGAGGAGGAGGGAAGGAGGGGGATTAATAGGAGGTGGTGGTGGTGGAGGAGGAAGATTAAGAGGAGAAGGAGGATTATAAGGAAGAGGAGGAAGGGGAGGATTAACAGGAAGAAGGGAGGGAGGAGGGAGGGTATTAACAGGAGGAGGAGGGAAGGAGGGGATTAATAGGAGGTGGTGGTGGAGGAGGAAGATTAAGAGGAGAAGGAGGATTATAAGGAAGAGGAGGAAGGGGAGGATTAACAGGAAGAAGGGGAGGGAGGAGGGAGGGTATTAACAGGAGGAGGAGGGGGAAGGAGGGGGATTAGCAGGAGATGGTGGTGGTGGAGGAGGAAGATTAAGAGGAGAAGGAGGATTATAAGGAAGAGGAGGAAGGGGAGGATTAACAGGAAGAAGGGGAGGGAGGAGGGAGGGTATTAACAGGAGGAGGAGGGGAAGGAGGGGGGTTAATAGGAGGTGGTGGTGGTGGAGGAGGAAGATTAAGAGGAGAAGGAGGATTATAAGGAAGAGGAGGAAGGGGAGGATTAACAGGAAGAAGGGGAGGGAGGAGGGAGGGTATTAACAGGAGGAGGAGGGGAAGGAGGGGGATTAATAGGAGGTGGTGGTGGTGGAGGAGGAAGATTAAGAGGAGAAGGAGGATTATAAGGAAGAGGAGGAGGGGAGAGGGAGGAGGGAGAGGATTAACAGGAGGAGGAGGGGGAAGGAGGGGGATTAATAGGAGGTGGTGGTGGTGGAGGAGGAAGATTAAGAGGAGAAGGAGGATTATAATGAAGAGGAAGGGGAGGAGGAGGAGGAGGAGGAGGGGGAAGGAGGGGGTTAATAGGAGGTGGTGGTGGTGGAGGAGGAAGATTAAGAGGAGAAGGAGGGATTATAAGGAAGAGGAGGAAGGGAGGATTAACAGGAAGAAGGGGAGGGAGGAGGGAGGGTATTAACAGGAGGAGGAGGGGAAGGAGGGGGGTTAATAGGAGGTGGTGGTGGTGGAGGAAGATTAAGAGAAGGAGGATTAATAGGAAGAGGAGGAAGGGGAGGATTAACAGGAAGAAGGGGAGGGAGGAGGGAGGGTATTAACGGGAGGAGGAGGGGAAGGAGGGGATTAGCAGGAGATGGTGGTGGTGGTGGAGGAAGATTAAGAGAAGGAGGATTAATAGGAAGAGGAAGGGGAGGAGGAGGAGGAGGAGAAGGAGGGGAAGGAGGGGGATTAGCAGGAGATGGTGGTGGTGGAGGAGGAAGATTAACAGGAGAAGGAAGTGGGGGAGGGGAAGAGAGGGAGGAAGAGGAGGGGAAGGAGGGGGATTAATAGGAGATGGTGGTGGTGGAGGAGGAAGATTAACAGGAGAAGTGGGTTATAAGGAAGAGGAGGGGAGGATTAACAGGAAGAGGGGGAGGGAGGAGGGAAGGAGGGGGTTAATAGGAGGCGGTGGTGGTGGAGGAAGATTAAAAGAAGGAGGATTATAAGGAAGAGGAGGAGGATGGACAGGAGGTGGTGGTGGTGGAGGAGGAGGAGGATTAACAGGAAGAGGAGGGGAGGAGGGGGAGGAAGTGGAGGAGAGGGATTAACAGGAGGTGGTGGTGGTGGAGGAGGAAGAAGATTAACAGGAGGAGGATTATAAGGAAGCGGGAGGGTTAACAGGAAGAGGAGGAGAGGGAGTAGGGGAGAAAGGGAGAGGAGGGGCATTATCAAGAGATGGCGGTGGTCGAGGGAGGAAGATTAACAGGAGGAGGTGGGGGGAGGAGGGAGAGGAGGGGGATGAACAGGAGGTGGTCGTGGAGGAGGATTAAAAGGAACAGGAGGGGGGGGAGGGGGAGGGAGGGAAGAGGGGAGGGAGGGAGGAGGGGGGGAAGGAAGAAGATTAACAGAAGGAGGATTAACAGGATGAGGAGGAGGGGAGGGAGGGAAGAGGGGAGGAAGAAGATTAACAGAAGGAGGATTAACAGGATGAGGAGGAGGGGGATGAGAGGATTAACAAGAGGTGGCGGTGGTGGAGGAGGAAGATTAACAGGAGAACGAGGATTAATAGGAAGAGGAGGAAAAGGAGAGGCGGGGGAGGATGAGGAGGAAGATTAACTGGAGAACGAGGATTAATAGGAAGAGGAGGAAAAGGAGAGGCGGGGGAGGAGGAGGAGGAAGATTAACAAGAGGAGGTGGTGGTTGGGGTGGACGTTGAGGTTTAGGTGAAGGTGTAATTCAAGTGGAGGTAGTGGGGAGAAGGAGGGGAGTGGGAGAGGAGGAAGACGAATCAAAAAAAAAAATAAAAAAAAATCAAAAAAAAAAATCAAAAGACTGTGCAGGAGAAAGAGGAAAAGGAGGAGGAAAGGGGTGAGAAGTAGGAAGTGTAGAAGCGGTGCTTTAAAAGAAGAGGATTATGGAGATTAGGATTAAGAAGCAGAAAAGGAGGAGGGGGAGGAGGGGAAGGGGAAGGAGGAGGAGGAAGTATAGTTATAGCAGTTGTAGTGGTTTACTAACAGGAATAGTAGCAGTTGTAGTCGTATTGGTACTATTGTTAGTATTAGTAGTAGCAGTATTAACATTAGTAGCAAAGGTAGTACTAGCAGTAGTAGAAAAGGTAGTATTAGCAGTAGTTGCATAAATAGAATTAGCATTAGTAGCAAAGGTAGTATTAGTATTAGTAGTAAAGGCAGTATTAGCATTAGTAGCAATGGTAGTCTTAGCAGTGGTAGCACAAGTAGCATAAGCATTAGTAGGATAGGTAGCATTAACAGCAGTAGTAGAAACACTCTAAATCATCGAATCTTAATGAAGATAAATAAACGAAGGTGGATACAGATATAATCCAAAACACCATCAGTTTTTTACAGATTCAGGAGGAGGAGGAATAAGAAAAAGGTGAAGAGAAGGAAGGGTGGTACTAGTAGCTGAAGGAGAAGGGGATTAGGAGGATTAAGATTAAGAGATGGAGGAGGAAGAGGGAGATGAGGAAGATGAGAAGCAAGAGCAGGGGAAGGAACGGGAGTAGGAGGAATGGAGAGTCAAGAAAAAGGGAAGAAGAAGAAAAGAAGAGAGATAAGAGAAGTAGGAAGAAAAAGGAGAGGAGGAAAAGCAAGAAAATATTAAAGAAGAGGAAGAAAAGGTGAGAAGCAAAAAGAGAACAAAGAAGATAAGGAAGAAGAAAGAAGAAGAAGAGGAAGAGCAAGAAAAAAGAACGTGTCGGCGATAGAAATCAAGTAGGAGAAGGAACAAGAGTAGCAGGAGTAGAAAATGGTGGCAGCGGTGGGAAAGCGGGAAAAAAGAAGAGAAAAGAGAAAAGGAGTTTCCAAAAGGAGAGGCGACCGGAGTAAAAGTTCGGAGAAGGGATGAATGGAACACAGTAATTAAAGCGCAATGAATGGACGACAAGAGATGACCCAAAGAATCCGAGTGTAGGGGGATGTGTCCCTGGTTATGGCTAGCTTTAAGGAAGGAGCTCATTAAATCTTCTATTTTCTTCCCTTCTTGTTTACTTCCTTTACTATGCATGAGGTTCTTATCCTGAATACAGTGGATGGAGCATCGCAATTTCACTTAAATATGTACAACAATTTGGTATACAGTGTGTCCTGCATACAGATAGAAAAATAGGAAAAAATATATAGTTTGTAATAGATTCCAATAATAGGCAATATTGTAAACACAACACTTCGATATACCATCGCATATACAAGAAAAATACGATGAGGTTTTATTTTCTGATTTTTGAAGTGGAAATATGAGCACGTGAGTTTTCATTTAGAGAAGTCATATCTATCTATAGATCTATCTTTGTTCAACTAAATGGACTCGCAAGATAAACCATTGTTACTTTGTATTGTTAAATAAATATCTATATATTTAGAAAAAAATCTATAAATAAATATCTATATATTTAGATAAAAAAACATCTATAAATAAATATCTATATATTTAGAGAAGTCATACCTATCCCCGCATGCAGCAGAGAAATACAAGAATAAAACAAATATATATTCTAATTTTGCG
>NC_091590.1:7828670-7831170 GCF_042767895.1 Penaeus vannamei
AATTCGCACAACCGATAAATCTCGCTTATTCGCACACCGGACTCGACTCCCGATATTGAACTTCCCGCGCTAATAAAAGAGAGACGAGTTGCGCGCCCTCTATCAATAACCTGTGATTCATGTGTACATTTTATACGAGAAAAAATTCTACACCGCATTTTTATCATTGTGCTTTCGTAATAATCTTGCGAAATGGCTACCGGACAATTTGCAGAAAAAGGGGAGGAGAGAGGGATAGGGAGATGGGGAGGAGGAGAGGGGGGTAGGGAGATGGGGAGGAGGAGAGGGGGGTAGGGAGATGGGGAGAGGGTAGGGAGATGGGGAGGAGGAGAGGGGTTGGGAGATGGGGAGGAGGTGGGGAAAAGGGAGAGAGAGGAAGGGGGAAGGGAGGAACTGGGGGAGGAAGGGGAAGGAGAAGAGGAAACAAAGGAGCTGAGGGGAGGGAGATGAGAGGGAAAGGGGCAGGGGGAAGGGAGGGGAAAGAAGGAAGAGGAAGAGCACAAGACGTGATAAATACAAATAACAAAAAAAAAAAAAAAAAAAGAAAAAAAAATCGGAAAGATGACCAGGAATTAAAAGATAACTCCGATAATCAAAGACGGCCTTAAATGCGGAGCTCTGACGCGGCCTCAGTTTCCCCGCCATCCAATTTTCCCCCACATTCAATTCCCCAAGTAATAGAGACACATTGTAGATTATATGGGAATTGCCTCCGCGGTCTGGGAGTCCGCGATTCCCACTGGGTGTTTTACCGGCCCTGGGAACTGGTTGCGGGGGGGAGGGAAGGAAGGGGCTGGGAGGGGAAGGAGGGGGCGGGAGGAAGGGAAGGGCTAAATGGAAGTGGTGGAAATGCAGGGATAAGGGGTGGTACGTGAGAGGGGTAGGGCTGAATGGGTTGGGATGAGAGGGGGCTGGGAGGGGGCTGGGAGGGCTGGGAGGGGGCTGGGAGGGGCTGGGAGGGCTGGAGGGGGGGCTGGGGCTAGAAGGGAATAGCGGGGTTGGGGCCTGAAGGAGGTAAGGGGGCTACGGGGTTAGGGACTATGAAACGGTTGGGTGCAAGGAGGGGGCTGGAACGAGGGGGCTAGTGAAAAAAAAATGGAGAGCTTGATTTATTTCCCTTCTCCCCTCTCTTCCTCTCTTTTTCCCTCTCTCCCTCTCTCTCTCTCCCCCCTCTCCCTCTCTCTCTCTCCCTCCTCCTCTCCCCCATTTCTCTCTCTCTTCCTCCCCCTCTCCCTCTCTCTCTCCCCCTCCTCCCTCTCTCTCTCATTCTTTCTCCCCCCCCTCTCTCTCTCTACATAAAAAAGATTCAAGAAAAAGACAGAGGAGAAAGAAAAGAAGCAATAAAAACTTAGAAAACAAAACAAATGCAAAACAAAAAAAGAGAACAGAGCCTCCGCAGAATACAAATACAAATTACAGCGGAGCCTCAGCGTGCGTGATCTTCCCTAACGAAAAAGAAAAATAAATGAAAAGAAGAAGAAAAAAAGAAGAAGAAGAAGAAAACAAAAATAATAAGAAGGAGAAGAAAAAGAAGAAGAAGAAGAAGAAGAAGAAGAAGAACAAGAACAAAAATAAGAAGAAGGAGAAGGAGAAGAAGAAGAGGAAGAAGAAGAGGAAAAAGAAGAAGAAGAAGAATATATATATATATTACTACTACTATTAGTAATATTGATAAGAAAAAATATGGATGATGATGATTTGATAATAATGGTGATAACAACAACAACAATAATAATAACAATAATAATAATAACAATGATATTGATACTCATAATGACGAAAATAATAATAATAATAATAATAATAATAATAATAATAATGATAATAATGATATTAATAGTAATAATAATAATGATGATAATAATATTACTACTACTACTACTACTACTACTACTACTAAATAATAATGATAATGATAATGATCATAATAATAACAATGATAATAATAACAACAATAATAACGATAATGATAACAACAACAACAACAACAACAACCCGACCTCAGGCTTGCAGTCAAGAAGGTCCCCGAGCGCCCTGGCAGCCCTGTCCTCCACGCCCACGTCGGCACCGGGTCCCAGAAGGGCGCGCCAGAGGAACAGCGGCTCGTACACGTACATCGCGCCGCCCCCAGAGGTCAGGAGCTCCCCGACGAAGGACGACCCCGAACGCTGGTACGTCACTAGGAGCACCTGCGGGAGGACGAGGGTGCGTGGCGGTTAGGGGATGGTTGGGGGGAGGGGAAGGGGAGGAGGGGAAGGGAGACGGGGAGGGGGGTATGGAGGTGGTAGGGGATGATTGGGGAGGACGGGGGGTGCGTGGCGGTTAGGGATAGTTGGGGGGGAGGAGGGAGGAGGGGAGGGGAGTATGGAGGTGGTAGGGGGAAAAGGGAGGGAGGGGGAAGGGGGAGAGGAATGTTAAGGGGTGGTAGGGAGGGAAGCTATGGTTGGGGGGAAGGGGAAGGATGGTTGGGAAGGAGAGAGGGAAGGGGATGGTTGGGGGA
>NC_091590.1:7846170-7848670 GCF_042767895.1 Penaeus vannamei
TTCACTCACCCTTTGCTTTTTCTTTAGGCATTGGATTCATTTTTGCTTTTCATTTATACATTCTTGGGTTTCACCTGTTACAGATAACTAGGTAGGTAGACAGGAGGATATGCATATATATATATATATATATATATATATATATATATATATATATATATATATATATATATATATATATATATATATATATATATATATATATATGTGTGTGTGTGTGTGTGTGTGTGTGTGTGTGTGTGTGTGTGTGTGTGTGTGTGTGTGTTTACACACACACACACGCACACACACACACACGCACACACACACACAATACACACACACACACATATATACATATACATATTTATATGTGTGTGTGTGTATGTGTGTGGGTGTGTGGGTGTGTGTATGTGTGTAGAGAGAGAGGGATAAAGAAAGGAATACAGACATGAAAGACGGGAAAATAGATCGACAGACAGACAGACAGACATACAGACAGACGCGTATCAGAGTGGGATCCTGATTCCCTTATCGCTTGGCTCCGGAGGGTTTCACGTGCACATTAAAGCTCCGATATCTGATTTGCATACATCAAACAGATCGGGAAAGACACTCCGACCCAATTGGAACTTTCTCGAATTCGTCTCATACGTGTCCATTTTGTGTGTGTCTGTCTGTTTTGGGGTGTGGGTATGTAGGTGTCTACGTGTCTGATTTGCGTGTTTCTGTGTATGTTTGTGTCTGTGTACGTCTGCGTGTCCGTTTTGCATGTGTCTGTTTTATCGTGTGTGTGTCTACGTGTCTGATTTGCGTGTGTCTGTCTATGCTTGTGTCTGTGTACGTGTGCGTGTCTGTTTTGCATGTGTCTGTTTTATCGTGTGTGTGTCTACGTGTCTGATTTGTGGGTCTGTCTATTTGTGTCCGTTTTACATGTGTCTGTCTTATTTTGTATGTGTTTAAGTGTCTGATGTGTGTATGTCTGTTTTTGTGTCATTCCCTTATGCCAGTCTGCCGTCTTGCGTGTATGTCACTGTCATCGTGTTTGTCATAGCTTGCCTGTGTGTCACCATGTCTGTTTTTGCGTGTGTATGTCTGTCTTTGTTTCTCTCTATCTACCTGTGTTCGTGTCTGTTTATCTTCCTGTCTTGCGTGATTCTGTCTATTTCCGCGTCTGCATGTATATCTTTGCGTTTATCTGTCTTTATGTCTGTCTATCGTTCATCTGCCTGTCTATCTACTTGTCGTGTGTGTATTTCTCTATCAGCCTGTCTTGCGTGTCTGCTTATCTGCCTGTATTACGTGTGTCTATCTACCTTCACATATGTCTGCCTTGCCCGTGTGTCTGTCTGCTTGTGTGTCTGTCTCTCTACTTGTTTTGCGTGTCTGTCTGCCTGTCTGTATTCCGTGTTTGTCTGCTAGTCTTGTTTCTCTGTCTCTCTTTTCTTGTCTTGTGTGTCTGTCTCTCTCTCTCCTTGTCTTGTGTGTCTGTCTGCCAGCCTGCCTTACCTGCCTGTCTTCTACATTTCCCTGCCTGTCTTCCGTATTTGTCTGTCTGTCTCGCGTGTCTGTCTGCCTGTCTGTTTATCTACCTGTCTTCCGTGTCTGTCCATCAGCCCATCTTGCGTGTCTGTCTCTCTGCCTCTCTCGAGTGTCCGTCTGTCTCCGTGTCCGCCTTGTGTGTGTCTGCGTGTCCACATTTTCAGGACTGACAAGACACCGGGAAAATATTCCTCTTCTTCATCAGCAGTTTTTATCTTGTTCACTACGACGTTAAACCTGTTTTCTGCTCTTTTTAAAAGGAACATTTCTCTTTCCTTCTTCTTCTACCATAGCTATTTTTCATCTACTTTTTCCGATTTTTCTTTCTTTTTTTCACTTATTTTGTTCTAATTCTTTCAGTCCTCTTGTATTCATATTCCTCATCTCGTTATTTTTTTTTCCTTCGTTTTTTTTCTCCTTCATCAGGGAGAGGGATGGAGAGAGAGAGAGAGAGAGAGAGAGAGAGAGAGAGAGAGAGAGAGAGAGAGAGAGAGAGAGAGAGAGAGAGAGAGAGAGAGAGAGAGAGAGAGAGAGAGAGAGAGAGAGAGAGAGAGAGAGAGAGAGAGAGAAAGAAAGAAAGAAAGAGAGGGAGGAAGGAAGGAGAAAGAGACAAAGAGACAGAAAGAGAGACAGACAGATAGAGAGAGAGAGAATCTAAAAAAAACACTGAGAAACAAACGATGAACCAGTAAACTCGTAAAAGTTTGAGGTCCTTTGAAACGCGGCAACAGCATGCAAATTTTCCCCCCAACTTCAGTATATCTTCCTGAGGCCCTCGAGTTCCCCTCCGGCCTCAAATGACTCTGCAGGAGAGCGGCGTCCTCGGAGAACACTTCCCAGGTACCTGAAGTTGGGCGCAGCAAAATTAAGTTTAAGATTATAGTCTCCGGGAGAAAATGGCGTTCCTCTCTAGACCTTCCGAGCGACTTGCAACCATCCTCGGACGCGGTTGGGGCTTCTTCGGCGCCGCTCGTCTCTG
>NC_091590.1:7856170-7858670 GCF_042767895.1 Penaeus vannamei
ATGAAAAGATGGTGGGGTGATTGTCTTGATACTGTCTCGTGTTTGGTTTTATTTTCATCATTAAATCATTGGTTTATAACTAGTAGGCAAGAGGACGGTGTAAATTCAAAATTAACCTTAGGCCTAAATAAAGCTGGTAGCAGAGTTTTCATTTTTTTTATTATTACGTTTACACACATACACACATTAATCGTCGTCATCAAAATACGTAAGCGTCTCCTAACCTTTTACAATCTGTTTCGTTTCTGTTTCGAACCTTGTCCTCCGAAATACATACACACACACACACACACACACACACACACACACACCCACACCCACACCCACACCCACACACACACACACACACACACACACACACACACACACACACACACACACACACATATATATATATATATATATATATATATATATATATGCATATATAGATATGTTTATACACACACACACCTATATATATATATATATATATATATATATATATATATATATATATATATATATATATATATATATATATGCATGTATGTAAACACACACACACACACACACACACTCATATATATATATATATATATATATATATATATATATATATATATATATATATATATATATATATGTGTGTGTGTGTGTGTGTGTGTGTATGTGTGTGTGTGTGTGTGTGTGTCTGTGTGATTACATACACACGCATATATATATATATATATATATATATATATATATATATATATATATATATATATATATATATATATGCATGTATGTAAACACACACACACACACACACACACACACACACACATATATATATATATATATATATATATATATATATATATATATATATGTGTGTGTGTGTGTGTGTGTGTGTGTGTGTGTGTGTGTGTGTGTGTGTGTGTGTGTGTGTGTGTGTCTGTGTCTCTGTGTGCTTGTGTGATTACATACACACGCATAATTGTGCGTATATGCTCTTGCAATGCACTGCCTAAAAAAGAAAAAAAACATTGGCTGTTGAATCACGACAAACTGAATACAAGTTACGCATAACGACGCAGCATATATGAAGCAACTAATTATGCAAGCTCTGCGATCCACCCAAAGGAAATATCTTTCATCCCATTCGCAACCAACATCAGCATAAAAAAAAAAAAAAAATCCAAGACCCAATCCAATCTATTCACCAGACAGTAGATTAGATTTAAATTTAAACCGAGGACACGACTCCAGCCGAGCGTGTGTTCTGCTCATGTACACACAACCTGGTAAAAGTTCGTCGTTTGATATTCGATGCACTTTAGGTGGATGAAACTCCCGTCAGACTTCGTTGCAAGGTGGAATGATTAATTCAAAGGCTCGCCGTGCTTATAATGCGTTTCATGGTTATATATTCATGCAGTTCCTCATGGATGTTGGTGTTGATGTTGATGGTTTTCGCGATGTTGCAGTCTCCGGGTTCCGGGTTTTCCTTCTTCGTCGCAACCTCTTTGTTTCCCTCTTGCTTTGTTTTGTTTCCATTAGTCTTGTTGCTTGAATTTCTTTTTTTACTCCTCCTCTCTTAATGTCTTCTAGGTCCATTTCTCTTCCGTTTCAGTTAAACATGTTTTACGGGAGACGGGATAAAGTGAAAACACGAATTACGAATTTCCTGAAAGCAGATAACCGAAGCAAACGCACGTCACACAGACACAGAGGCAATGAGGACACAAATAACCCCCGTCGTCAAGAAAGAAAGAAAGACTAATTTTTAAAAAGTATATTTTTCTTGTGACAGACTTCCCCCCCTAGCTTCCGCATCCAACCGAAGTACAGCTACACAGAGAAATATCGTTAGAACATCATGCTAAATATTCTGACAGCAGCAATAGTTCTTTTTGAAGTACAGTTAATGCAATGAAATTGTTTTTATCCCTGATTTTCCAACTACTTTTGGGTATGTGTGGCTTATCTGAATGTTGCAAGGCATATTCCATCATCATCTCACAGTGAATCCATTTGAATTCCAGAGCGACTTTTCAAGATATGAATCTAAACGAGACAAATTTAAAACCCAAAATACAAACCCCATCCATAACATAAATTTCTATTCGTTATTACATGTTTCGACACCCCTCTTAACGATAGTTTTCTGTGTAGCTGTACATGATTCTCCCTAGATTAGGAATCCTTAAGTAAAAGCGCCATCTAATCTTTCAAGCACACTGAAGGAGCCTTATAACATATGACGAATGGAAAAACAGAGATTATATACCGAGCTCTTCCAGGATATGTGCTTAGCTGGTGCTGATGCCTTGGAAATCTTTGAGGTTATATAACTACCACACGATATAACTTCCACCTTATGGGAAACTCTATCACACTCTCAAGCAGAAAAATACAGCTTCAAAATACATGAGTATATGAGTTTTCTTGGACAGAAGATAGATTTTCTCTCAACACATCGGCTTGGCTATGAATACTTTAATTGCAGTACAAATCCAAAACCGTTCACAACCAA
>NC_091590.1:7885479-7890479 GCF_042767895.1 Penaeus vannamei
CTCTCTCTCTCTCTCTCTCTCTCTCTCTCTCTCTCTCTCTCTCTCTCTCTCTCTCTCTGTCCTCTCTCCTCTCTACTTTCTCTCTCTCTCTCTCTCCCTCTCCCTCCCCCCCTCTCTCTCACTCTCTCTCTCTCTCTCTCTCTCTCTCTCTTTCTCTCTCTCTCTCTCTCTCTCTCTCTCTCTCTCTCTCTCTCTCTCTCTCTCTCTCTCTCTCTCTCTCTCTCTCTCTCTCTCTTTCTCTCTCTCTCTCTTTCGCCGTAAAGCAGAGTTGCATTACTTGCCACGTGAGTCTAAATTGCAAGAAATGCCGGTATGATTTCAGCGTGGGGGGGAGGGGCTGTCATCCAGGATTTTCAATTTAAAAAAAAAAACGTCTAAAAGTGAGTTGAGTAAATAACATGAGAGTTAATATTAGATGATTAGCTGCTCTTTTCTTCGGGTGGAAAATCTAGCGAAGGAAGTATAATCGTAGAAAAGGTATTAGCAACGACGAATAACTTTTCTAACTTCATCTAAATCAGAATTAAAGTAGGGAGGAGGGGAGGGAGGGAAAGAGTCAGAGAAAGAGAGGGGAGGGAGGGAAGGAGGATGGGAGAGAAATAGACAGAAAGAGAGAGAGAGGTGAAAGGAAAAGAGTGGGAGAGGTGAGGGAGGGAAAGAATAAGAAAGAAAGGGCGGGGGGGGGGGGGGAGGAAAGAAGGATGGGAGAGAAATAGACAGAAAGAGAGAGGGGGGGAAGGAGGGAAAGAGTAAGAGAGGGGGGGACGAGGGAAGAAGGAAAGGAGAGAAATAGACAAAGAGAGAGAGAGGGGAAGGAAAAAAATAAGAGAGAGAGGGCAGAGGGACGGAAAAAGTATGAGAGAGAGAGGGGAGAGAGGGAAGAAAGAGAAAGAAATAAACAGAAAGAGAGAGAGAGGGAGGGAACGAGAGAGAGAGCCAAAGTCAAAATACTCTATTACATTTTATACAGTGGTTCTTCCTTTTTCATATATAGTGACAGCGAACAGTATTACAGAAATAGAAACAATATCAAATAAATTAGCAAGTTATGAAATATAATAATGTAGAATAATACAGAATAAGATGGTCACATCATTAGAGAGAAATAGGCAAAGAGAAAGAAATAGACAGAGAAAGAGAGCGAAAAGAAAGAGACAAAGAGAAAGAAATAGAGGAGGGAGAGAAAAAAATAGACAGAGAGAGAGTGAGTGCAGCAGGAGAGAGATTTATAATGATATTGAAAAATCGAGGAAAAAAGAGAGAAGAAAGAGAAAGAAATAGACAGAGAAAGAGAGAGAAAAAAATAGAGACAATTAAAAAGAAATAGAGGAGGGAGAGAAAAAATAAACAGAGCGAGAGGGAGTGCAGCAGGAGAGACAGATTTATAATGATATTGAAAAAAAATCGAGAAAAAAAAGAGAGAAGAAAGAGAAAGAAATAGACAGAGAGAGAAAACAGAGGCAAAGAGAAAGAAATAGAGGAGGGAGAGAGAAAATAGACAGAGAGAGAGAGAGACTGCAGCAGGAGAGATAGATTTATAATGATATTGAACAAAATCGAGAAAAAAAGAGAGAAACTTCTTAAAAGAACCTTGATCATTAAAGAACAAGATAACGAGAACAGATCAAATAAAGGAGACATCCTATCCGATCTTGAAAGACGGCAGCATCTCTTTCATCTTCATCCTTCTCATCCTCCATTTTTTACCCATTCCTCCCTCCTCTGCTGTTTCTCTTCTTCCCCTTCCTTGTTTCCCCTCTATCCGTTTTCCTCATTATCTTCCTGTCCTGTTCCCCTTTTCTATCCGGCCTCGAATCTCCCTCTTTCCACTCTCTCCCCTTTTCTCCGTATTGCCATTCTTGTTTTGTCTATTTTCGTATGTCTCTTCCTACTTCTCCTTTTCTTCATCATCCTCTTCTTCATCATCATCTTCATCGTTATCATCATCGTCAGAGAGAGAAGAGGAAAAGCAAGAGAGAGGGAGAGGGAAGGAGGGAGGGAGAGAGAGAGAGAGAGAGAGAGAGAGAGAGAGAGAGAGAGAGAGAGAGAGAGAGAGAGAGAGAGAGAGAGAGAGAGAGAGAGAGAGAGAGAGAAGGAGGGGGAGGGATAAACTGAGAGACAGAGGAACAAACAGACAGACAGACAAACAAAAACATACACAAACAGAAAGACAAAGACAACGACTCAAAAAAAACGAAAAAAGAAACACAAAAAAAGTAAAAATAAAACAAAACAAAAATAAAAATAAAAAGATTTTATAAAAACCTTTGCACCTAAAGAGGACTTTGGTCATTAAAGAACAGACAACGAGTGCTCTGCCAGCTGTGTGAAGCTCATTACCCCGACACGGCCTCTCCAAGCTACGACGTTAGAAATAACCAGGTCTTCCAGTGTTGTGTGTCCTGGGTGTGTTGTCCAGCGAGGTGTTGCGGCGTCGTAGAAAGAGTGTCTGCTCTTTGGAGTGTATTTGGGGGAGCCTTCCAGTGTTGTGTGTCCTGGGTGTGTTGTCTAGCGAGGTGTTGCGGCGTCGTAGAAAGTGTCTGCTCTTTGGGGTGTATTTGCGGGTCCTTCAGTGCTGTGTGTCCTGGGTGTGTTGTCTAGCGAGGTGTTGCAGCGTCGTAGAAAGAGTGTCTGCTCTTTGGAGTGTATTTGGGGGAGCCTTCCAGTGTTGTGTGTCCTGGGTGTGTTGTCTAGCGAGGTGTTGCGGCGTCGTAGAAAGAGTGTCTGCTTTTTGGGGCGTATTTGAGGGGGCCTTCCAGTGTTGTGAGTCCTGGGTGTGTTGTCTAGCGAGGTGTTGCGGCGTCGTAGAAAGAGTGTCTGCTTTTTGGGGCGTATTTGGGGGAGGGGCTTCCAGTGTTGTGTGTCCTGGGTGTGTTGTCTACCGAGGTGTTGCGGGGTCGTAGAAAGAGTGTCTGCTCTTTGGGGCGTATTTGGGGGGGGCCTTTCAGTGTTGTGTATCTTGGGTGTGTTGTCTAGCGAGGTGTTGCGGCGTCGTAGAAAGTGTCTGCTCTTTGGGGTGTATTTGCGGGTCCTTCAGTGCTGTGTGTCCTGGGTGTGTTGTCTAGCGAGGTGTTGCAGCGTCGTAGAAAGAGTGTCTGCTCTTTGGGGAGTATTTGCGGGTCCTTCAGTGCTGTGTGTCCTGGGTGTGTTGTTTAGCGAGGTGTTGCGGCGTCGTATAGAGAGTGTCTGCTCTTTGGAGTGTATTTGGGGGGGCCTTCCAGTGTTGTGTGTCCTGGGTGTGTTGTCTAGCGAGGTGTTGCAGCGTCGCAGAAAGAGTGTCTGCTCTTTGGAGTGTATTTGGGGGGGCCTTCCAGTGTTGTGTATCCTGGGTGTGTTGTCTAGCGAGGTGTTGCAGCGTCGTAGAAAGAGTGTCTGCTCTTTGGAGTGTATCTGGGGGTCCTTCCAGTGTTGTGTGTCTTGGGTGTGTTGTCTAGCGAGGTGTTGCAGCGTCGTAGAAAGAGTGTCTGCTTTTTGGGGCGTATTTGGGGGGGCCTTCCAGTGTTGTGTGTCCTGGATGTGTTGTCTACCGAGGTGTTGCGGCTTCGTAGAAAGAGTGTCTGCTTTTTGGGGTGTATTTGGGGGACCTTCCAGTGTTGTGTATCTTGTGTGTGTTGTCTAGCAAGGTGTTGCGGGGTCGTAGAGTGTCTGCTTTTTGGGGCGTATTTGGGGGGGGCCTTCCAGTGTTGTGTGTCCTGCGTGTGTTGTCTAGCGAGGTGTTGCAGCGTCGTAGAAAGTGTCTGTTTTTTTTTTTTTTTTTTTTTTTTTGGGGGGGGGGGGGCTTCCAGTATTGTGTGTCCTGGGTGTGTTGTCTACCGAGGTGTTGCGGCGTCGCAGAAAGAGTGTCTGCCTTTTAAGGTGTATCTGGGGTGGATGGTATCGTTCGTATTGTATGGGGTATGGTTGTGGTACTGTATAAGAGCGTAGGACTTGAAGGAATTTATGTGTAGTTTTCAGTTTTCGTCTTATATGTTTGTTGTATTTTATGGAGGTGATGTGAAGCTATGTGGTGTTTTGTAGGTATATTAGGAGTGTTATTGTTGTACTGACAAGGATATGGATATAGTGTGTTTGTCTGTATGAGAATTGGAGCAACGCTAAAGTGAACTGCATTTCTTATGTATAATGCCACGTCTGTATGCTGCATCACTAAATATAGCGCTGACCTACGATTTGTACTGTCTAAAAGACATGTTGTAGTACCATATACGCGCGTGTGTGTGTGCGTGCGTGTGTGTGTGTGTGTGTGTGTGTGTGTGTGTGTGTGTGTGTGCGTGTGTGTGTGTGTGCGTGTATGTGTGTGTGTGTGCGTGTGTGTGTGCGTGCGTGCGTGCGTGTGTGTGTGTGTGCGTGCGTGCGTGTGTGTGTGTGTGTGCGTGTGTGTGTGTGCGTGCGTGTGTGTGTGCGTGCGTGTGTGTGCGTGCGTGTGTGTGTGTGTGTGGACTATTTAATATTTGAAATTGTTATTGCGTGAAAAGTGTTGCAGTGCTTTTAAGGTTGCATGCACTGTACCTAGCATTCCTAGAGTGCGTGCGGCTTTTTAATGTCTTGACTTCCCTGTGTTCTGCAACTATTGATTATTCTGTCGGTGTGCAAGTACTACTTATTTATTTGTGTTTACGCTAGTTACGTGGTAGCGCGGTTGTACTTCTAATGGGCTCTAAAAAATTAAATGACCTGTACACTGTTGTTCTGCATTGCTGTTGCCGTCATTTCTGCAATTGTTTTTCATTATCCTTATTGATAATTTGATTAGTATTACCAGTTGTATTCAGTTTACAATAATCCTTCTCACTTTCTGTAAGATTAAGATGTATAAAAATATTACCAACTATGGTTATCCGTAGAACTACTGCCATGCAATTGTATGGTTTTAGATAAAATAAAATAATAACTTCAATTATTTTTTTTCGTAATCCTCTTTTCAAGATTATTTTTTAAAATACCACAGCTGATTTTTGCCGTCATTTATGCAATTGTTTTTCATTATCCTTATTGATAAT
>NC_091590.1:7929301-7934301 GCF_042767895.1 Penaeus vannamei
CCACGGAATGGGAGGAAACGCCCTTCTCGCTCCTCAATGTTATCTCTTCCTCACTCCTCAAGAATTTTACTCGTTCCTCAAGAATATTCTCTTACTCGTTCCTCAAGAATATTCTCCTTTTTCGCTTCTCAATGTTATCGACTCCAGCGGGTAATTTTATTACTCAAAAAGAGAAAAGATAGATTGATTTATAGTTTGGTGGACAGATAGATAAATGGATAGACAAAAAGATGAATGGATAGATTGATAGATAGAAAAATATAGATAGATAGATTGATAGATAGAAAAATATAGATAGATAGATAGATAGGTAGATAGAAATAGATAGATAGAGATAGATAGATAGAGACAGATAGATAGAGATAGATAGATAGAGATAGATAGACAGAGATAGAGGTAGATAGATAGATAGATAGATAGAGGGAGAGAGAGAGAGAAAGAGATAGAGAGAGAGAAAGAGAAAGAGAAAGAGAAAGTTAAAGATAAAGAGAAAGAGAAAGGGAGAGAGAGAGAGAGAGAGAGAGAGAGAGAGAGAGAGAGAGAGAGAGAGAGAGAGAGAGAGAGAGAGAGAGAGAGAGAGAGAGAGAGAGAGAGACTGAGAGAGAGAGAGAGATTCAGAGAGATAGAGAAAGAGAGATAAAGATACATATTCATATAAATAGATAAATAGATAGGTGGACAGGTAGACAGACAGAAGATAAGTAGATAGGTGGACAGGCAGATAGGCAGAAGATAAGTAGATAGGTGGACAGGTAGATAGACAGAAGATAAGTAGATAGGTGGACAGGTAGATAGACAGAAGATAAGTAGATAGGTGGACAGGTAGACAGACAGAAGATAAGTAGATAGGTGGACAGGTAGATAGACAGAAGATAAGTAGATAGGTGGACAGGTAGATAGACAGAAGATAAGTAGATAGGTGGACAGGTAGACAGACAGAAGATAAGTAGATAGGTGGACAGGTAGACAGACAGATAGATAGCTAGATAGAAAAAGCGTAACCGAGCATTCCTCCGCTTCGTATCGCTTCCTCGCGTCCGCTGCGTTCCCGCGGGGAGTTCCGCCGTCGCTGGTCTTTTCGAGGCGGAGGCTCACGAGGGAAGCCATTCTTTACGACAGAAGAAGTGGAGGAAGTTAATTAGAGTGTCGCTGACCTGAGAATAATACTTTTGCAACGGCAGGCAGGCAGGCGGTAGCTTTTGCAACGGCGTGAGTGTGGTCGAGGCGGCGCTGCTACGGCAGGAATTAATTTAACTTGCAAGATTAGTGAATGTCAAAGACAGACATTGTGAAAGTTTTCGTATGTGTGTGTGTTTACGCTTTAGTTTGCATTGAAGGGGTTAATTGTTGTCGAATTGTATGTATGAGATGGAATAAAAGCAGTATACGTATTCTGCCATTAACGAGTACTATAGAGAATAGAAATAATAATATATTTCATCATTAACGGCCTTTATCGTCAGATGAAATATAACAATATAATATATTTCATTACACTCGGTGAGGGTGAGATTACACCTGAAGTAAAAATAAAAAAACATATTTTACAATTCAAAGGAGACAGACATATACGTGCTGCAAGCTGAGTATTATCTGTCTGATATCACCGGTGTTAGCGACTGCACTTCCGAAAAAAGGTCGTCAACCTCTGGATATTATCTTTTTTTCTTTTACTTTTTTCAGAGAAACTTTTTGAATGTGTGTCAGTCTCCTCTCTCTTTTTTTTTTTTTTTTTTTTTTTTTTTTTTTACATGAAAGCGAAAAAAAAGATAAACTCATGTTACAGAAATGGAGATATGACTAGAATGGTTGTCTTCACAATAACAGAATTACTCATGATGACAAATTTTGATACAGCTCATATTTCTAACGACAAGAAAAACAAAAACTAAAAAGAAAATCTAAAAAACGAAAAAAAAGAAGAGAGAAAGGCCAACATGTTTGCAAAGGACACGATAATAATAGTTCTGCACAGTTATTTCACTTTTTTATTGAATTTAATCATAGTAATAAACGTTTCCCTCGCGACACCAGGATAATGCCACCATAACTCTGCAGAGCCGTGTTGCACAAACTTGTTTTCCCTCGGCTTTGCAACATTGAAATAGGCGCCGTTAACTAATCTGTGTCATCGGGCTTTCCTGGCTTCAGATTTTCGCTTTAACGGATGTCAAATTTCGAGAGATGGCGGCCCTGGCACTCCATCAAGGAAATTCCTCCGTTTTTGGCAGCGTTTGGCACTGATGCTGTCTTTGTTTGCCTATTTCTCTCTATCTCTCTCTGTCTCTGTCTCTTTCTCTGTCTATCCCTCTCTCTGTCTCTGTCTCTTTCTCTGTCTATCCCTCTCTCTCTCTCTCTCTCTTTTTTTTTCTCTCTCTCTTTCTCTCTCTTTGTCTGTCGTCTATCTGTCTGTCTATCCATGTGTAGGAAGGAGAAGAGAGAGGTGATAAAAGAATGGATGGGGGAGAAGATACGGGGGAAGGGGAAGAATAAAAGTGAGTAAAGGGGAGAAAGAAAGGAAGGGGGGCGGGTGGAGTATATAGGGTTTGGCGACGGTTTACTTATTAAAACGTATTTTTTAAACATTTCTGTGAAGTGTGTGTGTGTGCTTGTGTGTGTTAAGCCTGAAGAGAGTCATGGTCGGTGGTCTCCCTTATAAGGTCAGTCACTTGGCTCCGCATTCCACACTGATGAACATTGTAAGTACAAGTGAATATTTGCGAATGTTTGAATTTAGAATATTGTGAAAATTGTGTATGTAAAACACTTAATCCTTATTTAAGTGAAGTGAAGTAAAGTAAAGTGACAGTAGAAATTTGAGTGACTATATATTTTATATATACAGTAGTATGTGTGTATACAGACGCGCACAAATACAGACAGGCATTTATATATTTATATATATATATATATATATATATATATATATATATATATACATATATATATATGTAATATATATATACATATATATATATATATATATATGTAATATATATATATATATATATATAGTGTATGTATATATATGTATATATGTATATATATGTGTATTTATATGTATATGTATATATATACATACATACATATATATATACATATATATATATATATATATATATATATATATATATATATATATATATATATATATATATATATATATATATATATATATATATATATATATATATGTGTGTGTGTGTGTGTGTGTGTGTGTGTGTGTGTGTGTGTGTGTGTGTGTGATTGTGTTTGTATTTGTGCGCGTCTGTATGCACACTCACACTACTGTATATCCCTTGCTTCTGTACAAATACACCCTGTACCTGCACGTACACATACGCACGGACGCGAAAATAGGATTATTTCCGATATATGAAGGTAGCTGTGACGTTTCCCACAGGTAAAAAAGGCTCGAAACGCATAAGAGATGAAAAAGCGGGTCATTTAATATTCATACCATTGGAATGTTTTTGGAAATTTGAAAACCAAGAGAGACAATGGAAAGTAATAAATATTCATATTGTAAAAATGTATTCCATTGGAAGTAGGACAATGCATTTTTGTTAACAGGTTCACACGCATTATGAGGGTGATAAGCTATAGACACCTGTACCCGGCAGCTTGTCATGTGTCATGCAGATAAATTTTTAGGAGGTCGACCGTGTGGTTCGGTTGGCCGAAATAAAAAGGCGTCGCTTTTATTTTTTTCAGAATAAATAATATATCTATGTGTCTATCCTTTATGTAAGTATATATACAGGCAGATTTAGATTTTTAAAAGAAAGATGAAGATAAAAGATACACACACGTATTTGCATTTCAAATACTTATCATTAAGAAATTGTTAATTACCTACTAATTATTATCTATGTGTCTATCCATCTACATATAAGTATATATACAGGCAGACTTAGATTTCTAAAATAGAGATGAATTTAGAAGATGCACACACGTATTCGCATTTCAAACAGCTACCATTAAGAAATTGTTAATTACCTACCAATTATTACCTGTGTCTATCCATCTTTATATAAGTATAGATATAGACAGACGGATTTTTTAAAATATGAATTTAGAAGATGCACACACGTATTCGCATTTCAAACAGCTACCACTAAGAAATTGTTAATTACCTACTAATTATTATCTGTGTCTATCCATCTTTTTATAAGTATATATACAGACAGACTGAGATTTATTAAAAGAGAGATGAATTTAGAAGATGCACACACGTATTGGCATTTCAAATAGCTATCATTAACAAATCGTCAATTACCTACTAATTATTATCATCATATTGATCAAAACAAATTATCATCACCAGACTGTCAATCACCTAATCATCATCACCACGAACCTGTTATGAAGGATACTCTACAATGTTTAAATACTCTATAATGTTTAAATATTTATGATATGTTGTTGACGATACTCACTCATGAAACTTTCCCCAAAGGAGGAATGTTGCTTAAAACTCGACGGTAAAGTGGCATTGAGAGAGAACTTTCCCAGCCTTCAAAATTGGTGAAGTTCTTGTATTGAATCGGAATTGAATATGAATCTATTGCCATCAAAGGCATAATTTCTGTGGAATTGCTGAACAGATCTCTTGCGTTATATTCCTTCTTACGTTGTATTTTTCGTATGGTTTTTATATTATTTTTTTTATTCCTTATTACGTTATTTCTTTTCGGATATTATTTTGATGATAACTCATGACGTTATATTTCTTCTTACATTATTTCTTTTCGTATATATTTTATGTAGGTTACTTATCACATTATATTTTTAGTCGTTTATTTTTTCTTGTTAATGAATTTTAGTTACATTTTCGATTTTTATCCTTATTTTTTACAAATCTTTCATATTTAGTTCTGGTTAAGTGAAACAAAATAAAATAAAGTTTCTTGCAATTTTATTCTCTAAACAAAGAACACAATTTTTCCTTAATTATTCAAATTATGATTGAGAAGGATTAGTATTTCAACATAATCGTA
>NC_091590.1:7939301-7941801 GCF_042767895.1 Penaeus vannamei
TTGTTAGTGCGTTATATCGGTTTCGCAACGTAGTCATTTATATAATCAGTATTAAGTGCTTTATATAAGTGCATTTGTATAACGCATTAAGTGCGTTGTATAACGCATTTGTATAACGTACTGAATGCGTCGTATAACTTGCATTAAATGCGTTGTATAACTTGTATTAAGTCCGTTGTATAACCTGCATTTGTATCACTTGTATAAAGTGCATTGTATAACTAACATTTCTATTATATTCATTAAGTGCGTTATATAACGCATTTATAACTTGTATTTACTGCGTTATTCATCTTGTACTTATAACATGTATTAAGTGCGTTACGTAACTAACAAGTCTGCGAACGAGCGATTTATTACTTGTCCAATTTTTATTCCTTTATTATTATTCTCAATTGTATTATGTGCTTTACATAATCTTCACAGAGTAACTAGGGTACAAGCGGCACTCACGACGGGCTCGGATCCCTGTGAGGTCGTCGGGTCGTTTGCATGTGAATGGAGCAACTGTCTGACAATAAGCAATTTATCAAACACTTGGTGCAGGTGGCAGAGCAGGGCCGGAGGACATGAATCACTTGCGATTGAAATAATACCAGAAATGGATCTCACCGGAAACTAACGTCTTGACATTGTGAGTGTGAATCATTGACGAGGGAGTGGGGGGGGGGGGTAATTTGGGAATATTTCGCGACTGAAATCATAGTAGAAATGGATCTTATTTGGAACTTAACGTCTTGATATTGTTGCTTACGAGGGGAGCATTTTTGGGATATAATTTTGCGAGTGAAATAATTCCAGAAATGGGTCTCGCTGGAAATTAACGTCTTGACATAGTGGTTGTGAATCACTTACGAGGGAAATAATTTGAGAATATTCTACAACTCATGTTTCGGTATTTTTTTTTCTTCCTAGACTCATTTTGATACTTGTGTCAACATACCATTTACTAATAATAATTTGATAAAATGAGTAAAATATAAGCCGAGTGCACGATGCGTATAAATTGTACAAGAAAGAAGAATTAGGATTAAGTCGAAATGAAGTTAATCAGATTTCACCTTCCACGCCGCAGGTTACCGAGTGGCTATTCATTCTTAAGTCGGTGAACCCAAGGGACCTCACTCCCCCCTCCCCCCTCCCCCCTCCCCCCTCCTCCTCCTCCTCCTGCAGGGAAGTCATTCTTCTTCCGTAGACGTCTGGCTGGTAAAAAGTACTTAAATTGTTAACACTTTCACGTTTTCCGGCGTACGAATTAGTTACTTTTTCTCAGGCTCGAGGCGTGTGTGGGTGTATACATTTTATTCTCAGATTCTTTAAGGCGTGTGTGGGTGTATACATTTTATTCTCAAATTCTTTAAGGCGTGTGTGGGTGTATACATTTTATTCTCAAATTCTTTAAGGCGTGTGTGGGTGTATACATTTTATTCTTAAATTCTTTAAGGCGTGTGTGGGTGTATACATTTTATTCTCAAATTCTTTAAGGCGTGTGTGGGTGTATACATTTTATTCTCACATTCTTTAAGGCGTGTGTGGGTGTATACATTTTATTCTCAAATTCTTTAAGGCGTGTGTGGGTGTGTACATTTTATTCTCAAATTCTTTAAGACGTGTGTGGGTGTATACATTTTTTTCTCAAATTCTTTAAGGCGTGTGTGGGTGTATACATTTTATTCTCAAAATCTTTAAGGCGTGTGTGGGTGTATTAATTTTATTCTCAGATTCTTTAAGGCGTGTGTGGGTGTATTCATTTTATTCTCAGATTCTTTAAGGCGTGTGTGGGTGTATTCATTTTATTCTCAAATTCTTCGTTTTCGTTGCTGATTTTATTTTATATGATGTTCATTGTAAAACCAACAATAATAATGATAGAAAAGTAAAATGAAAAGAGAAATAGAAAAAGCTTAACGAATTACACAAAACATTTATAAAAACACGATATAGAAGAAGAAACTTCAAAGGCGAAGAAGTAAAGGTTAAACAACGTCTACGGTGTATTAATGGAACGCAAATTTTTCTGATGCATACAATATGTCGAAGAATCAAAAAGAAAGTCAAGTAGGATTATAGATACAACGACCGAACACGAAATATCGTTAACATAAAGGAATAATAATGTTTAGCGTTTCACAAAGGATCGCTCAATTTTTTTTTTCAGGAAAAGCGAGTGTAATGAACGTTACGTAACAATATTAAAATAAAAGTTTTATACTGTATGTATTCCTTCAATAATGTATATGCTACTAAAACAAAATTCTTAACGGAAGCAGAAGAAATGGTTATGTAATTCTGATACTCAAGTATTCTAAGAACGATATGAATAGAGCAGTAGCATTTACTCTTCGCGGTTCAGGGAATAATGTATTGACTCTTATCAAAAACGTAATCCTAAAAGTATTTCTTCTATTTCAGAAAATGCTTTAAAGTTATTAAAGTAAAACCCAACTCCTTGCGTAGAAATCAAAACTTTAAACATAACTGCAGTATGATTTTTATTTTG
>NC_091590.1:7951801-7954301 GCF_042767895.1 Penaeus vannamei
TTTGTATGGATATAGTTAAAGAATGTATTAAGTTTAGGGAGTGGTGAGGTTCTTGGAGTGTTTGTGTGCTTATATTGTATTAAAGAATGTATTAAATTTAGGGAGTGTTGTAGGTTATATAAATTCGGTGAAGGTAGTTGTTATATAGATTTAGTAAAGATTAAGATTAATTGAATGTTGAGGTTATATAAAGTCTGAGGTTATATAAATTCGGCGAAGGGAATTGTTATATAGATTTAATAAAGATTAACATTATTTGAATGTTGAGGTTATATAAAGTCAAAGGTTAAGGATATAAGAGTAGGGTAAAGGTTCACGTTAGATAAGTAATGAAAATAAGAAAAAGTAGTTATATAAATGAAGTGAATCTTGAAATTGACAAAAAAAAAAAAAACAACAACAACAACAACAACAACAGATTCCTTAAGAGAAGTGACATATACAATCACCATGATATGAGGACAAACAAACAAATGAACAAACAAGACCCACAATACATATCCCATTCCACACAGATTCCAGAACTAACACAATTACACGAAGCTAACCCACCAAGCCATAACAGGGAACTAAAGGAAGCCACGAACAATGGAGTTTACGATCACGGAATCCAAAGCCGAAAAATCCTCTTAGTCTTTGGGGAGCTGTCACCTATGGATGGGGTGGGGGGTGGGGGGTAATAGGGGACACTCCATGAAGCGGTCAAACTCAGAGGGAATATTGGTTGTTTGTGTGTGTGCACATGTGTCCATGTATCTATTCACACACACACACATACATATGTATATGCATATCCTGTATACATATATACATACATACATACATACATATATATATATATATATATATATATATATATATATGTATATATATATATATATATATATATATATATATGTATATATATATATGTATATATATGTATATATATGTATATATATATATATATATATATATATATATATATATATATATATATATATATATATATATATATATATATATATATATATATATATATATATATGCGCGCACGAACACACACACACACACATGTGAATCATTCATTTCAATTCATTTATTCCGATTTATTAAATTCATTCATCATGGATTCTTCAACATCCATTTATAAATTATTATATATTTCATTTTGTTATTCGTTCAGTATAGCATTAACATGACTTTTCTTTTCATCATTTTAGTTATTTATCTATTTATTTGTCAACTATCATTTATGATAAAGATTATTTCTTATTCTTCTTATTATCAACACCATCATTAATTTTATCCTGAATATTATTTTATGTTTATCACAGTAATTATCATTAATAACATTATTATATCTTTTGCTATTTTTATTGCTATTATCATTATTATTATTATTATTGTTATTATTATCATTATCATTGTTACTACTACTACTACAACTACTACTACTATTGTTGCTATTCTTGTTATCATTGATATTATTTTCATTATCATTATTATTATAACCATGATAATTATCCTCAATATCATTACTATTATTACCATTGTTATCATTACCATCATCATCATTATAGTAACAATAATGATAACAATAACAATCATTATTATAATTACTATCCTCCTCATCTTCATCATCACCATCATCTTTAGCAATCATTTTATTACCATTTTTATTTTCTCTAAAAAAAAATATATTGCCATTTATGTTTATCCTCTGTTCATATATTTTTAATTCATTCTCTACAGCCAGGTTTGTTCAATCATTATATATGCTGTGTTAACATCCTAAGTTTGCTCTGAACTCCAATAGGAGAGTTAAAAAAGACACACTGGTGGTGCTTTTTTATCACTGTATATCACTAAAGTTACAGAAACTAAATATGTAATACAAGATACTTTATCCTTGTATCATAAGGATCTACAAAGATACACAGATACACAAACATAAAACAATTGGTTACAACGACCACCAAAAGATATAGTGACTCCGAAAATGCCCGAGGAATAGCTGCCTGCAATTCACACTCAACATGTTTACATCTTGTTTTCCGGCATATCAGAGGGATATACTTGCACTGCTAACACTCATCACTAGGGTGTATTATATCTCAACAGAACAGTAAGCAAATGCGCAGACTTCTTGAGAGGGTAGTAAATAGCAGAATAAACAGTGCAAGAAATAAAAATAAACAACTGTCTTGTTGTTGGCTGAGGCAATAGATGATACAGTGCAAGTATTTATAATACTATATATATATATATATATATATATATATATATATATATATATATATATATATATATATATATATATATATATATATATATAAAAGTGACAAGTAAATAGATAAAGAACTAATATGATGGAAAAGAACAGTAAACAAATGCACAGACTACTTAAAAGGATAGTAAATAGCAGAATAAACAGTGCAGGAGATAAAAATAAACAACTGTCTTTATGTTGGCTGAGGCAATAGATGATAATACTATATATATGTATATATATATATAT
>NC_091590.1:7964301-7966801 GCF_042767895.1 Penaeus vannamei
TATATATATATATATATATATAATATATATATATATACATATATATAATTTTTTTTTTTTTTTTTTTTTTTTACTATACTTCTCGAATTTATTGGCTTTGGCTGATGACTTCAGTCGACTTTTGTTTTCCATTTTATATACGCATTTTTTTCTGGCCAGTAATCTAGCATCTTCCAAAAATAAAACAAAGAGAGAAGAAAAGGAAAAAGAGAGGAAGAGGAGGAAAAAGAAAAGAAAGAAAGAAAGAAAGAAAGAAAAAAGGTTCTATATATTGTTTAGTTAGGTATGACATGTATCTGGTAACCCCTGCTTCCAATGCCCATAATTTTCATTGTCAATTTCCGTACAATATTTCCTATCCTCATGAAGTATATTTTGCTGCGAAGTTGTCTTTGTGGCTGAATAAAAAATTCATGAGCAATAAAGTCGAGTAAAGAATTAATTTCCTTTGAATCGAAAGTTATAACCAAAGTTTTACGGCCATTTTATGCGAACAATTGAATACAAACAGCAATTTCGCGAAGATGAATATAACATTAACAATATTCGTATGTCGACAATGATGGTTTCGCACATCTGTAACGAAAACGGTTTTAGTTTCTTTAGAACAGCGGATATGACATAAAGATTAAGTGAAATGACTGTTCAAGATATCCGATTTCGTATTCTTAAATGGACATTTCGCGTAATCGGTCCATATTCGAAATCGGCGCTTTCCTTCACGCATTACGGCCTCTAAGGAACACTCCGATTTCGAATTCCATACCGTCGCTATTCTCCGTTAATTCGGAAACTTGCCAAATAATTTCCATTATTTCTAAATTGCTTGGAACCGCAAGAAGAGTGACGCCGTAAATTCTGGCCACGTCCGAATCCGCTGAATCTGCTGCGACTTCGACGTCAAATATGGGTGCTGGAGTTCATTCGCGGCGTCCGATTCGAAGCAAAGGTCTGGTCGCGGGATGTTCGGTACGCTTCGAGATTCTCGTTGGCGTTCGGTTTCGTTTTCTTAGTGAAAGTATTTATTTATTTATCTTTTCTGAATATCACAAGGTAACTTGGGCATTGGCATTCATTTTTTAAAATTTATTTATCTGTTATTATTATCATTCTTATTGTTATCATCATCATCATCATCATCATCATCACCATCATCATCATCATCATCATCATCATCATCATCATCATCATCATCATCATCATCATCATCATCATCACCATCATCATCATCATCATCACCATCATCACCATCATCATCATCATCATCATCATCATCATCATCATCATCATCATCATCAGCAGCAGCAGCAGCAGCTAGGCAGTGATATTCGGTTTCATAGGTTTCAATGAACTTATTCTGTATTCTTTTTCCAGATAGTCGGGGATATCAAGATAGATTCAATTGACTAACGATGTCATCAGTTGCAAAAAACTAATCTATATACGAATTTTATTTATTTATTTATCACCATTATCATGATTGTATTTATTTAATTACGGAAGATATCAGGGTAAATTTCAACATCCTCACATTTTCTTATGTCTTTCAATAAAACCTTTTTGTACATTTGTTTTGTAAGACAATATAGATGTCAAAGTAGATCCAATATTTTAACAGGCATTCGTTCTCATGTCAATAAATCAATAAATCAATAAATCAATAAATATGTGCATATACGTGTTTTCGGGGTAGATATAGGAGATATCAGGGTAGATTCGATATTTCCTTTGGCAATCTTTTAACTCTGTTTCCTCTCTCTGTCTATCTATCTATCTTTCCTGGTCTCTGTCTTTCCCTCTGTCACTCTGTTTCACGGTGCACCCCGCCCCCCCCTCTCTCTTTCTGCTTCTGTCTGTCTTTTTCTCTGTCACTCTGCATCTCTCTCTCTCTCTCTCTCTCTCTCTCTCTCTCTCTCTCTCTCTCTCTCTCTTTCTCTCTCTCTCTCTCTCTCTCTCTCTCTCACACTTTCTCTCTTATGACTTTAAGACGAAAATCTGAATATTTAGAACGGATTCCCACAGGCTTTTTTTTTTTTTATTTTCATTTTTTTGAAAAATGTGTTTCATGTCAGCGTCTCCATTTCCTAGATTAGGTAGATTCGATATCTTCATAGTTTTTTAAAATTTAATTCGGCTTTCAATAAACTCTGTTTGTGTTTATTTTTTTTTATCTGTCAGTCTTGGGAAATGTCAAGGTAAGATGAGCACGGCATCGCATAAATTACCATAGATAAGTCTATCACAGTACGTTCAGTAGACTCACCGACTATAATGCTATTCATTTGAAATCAATATTGTATGATTATCAATTTGAATATATTAAGGACGTCAGATTTGAATATTTATTGCTAATTACACTTTTCCAAATGGATGCCTCATCCATAATTGATTAGGTATTAAAAGTTGACTTGACAAATTAGTGAAAGCTTTGGCTAGATGAGGTTAAATGCATCTGAATAACAGATAAGGTTGAATTAACCATGAGCACACGGTCATAATT
>NC_091590.1:7974301-7976801 GCF_042767895.1 Penaeus vannamei
CTCGCCTGTCGCTGTCCCTTTCTCCCTCAGGGGTTCGAGTGGCCGCTGCTGGACCCAGGGTCGCTATCAGCTGATCATCTGATCGCGTCCAGCAATTTATAGCCGTCTGGGCGAGTCTCCGGTGTCGTGTCGGTCGTTATTTCACAAGATAAGTCTTGACTCATCGACCTACTGGACGTTTCTCATCTCGCTGATGACACTCCCTTGTGCTACCGGAAATAGATGTGGTGGGATTTTTACATAATAGGATTTTTCTCCCTTTTTTCGGGGAAAAGGTGTAGTTTATGACTCCAACCTGCTCTCCTCAAAAACATGGAAAATAATGCGCCAATTCTGCATAGGCATTCATACCAGCTGCAATGAAACCTCCACAGCGCATGCTTCGGTACCAAGGACCACAAAGTAACGGAATTGCAAGGATCTTCATATTCACAGAAAGGAATTAACGCTATAGAATAAGAACGCAATTCTGTATGCGTTATATAAATACCTGATAATCCAGCTTTGGGGTCTGGGATTCGTCAAAGGAATACCATAGGGGGCTGTGGTTAAGGTATCAGCTGGTCTTAAGCCGACTCTGATTCACTGTTGTGTGCTACTTTGATATCCTCTAATTTCTAAATGAAATTGCTCATGGAAAGGGGAATAGAAGGAGAAGACAAGGTAAGAAATTAATGAATATCGAAATAGACAAAGATTGAAATAAGGAAGAATTTAAATCAAATTGCTCATTCAGAAATTGAATATATGGTAAAAAAAAAATCGATAACGATTGAAAGAATAATCTAAATCAAATTGTTCATGAAAAGAGGAATAAGAGAGGACGAAAGTAAGAATTCAAGAAATAAGAAAAAAAGAATGAAAGAAGGAAGAACCTATATCGAATTGCTCATGGAAAAGGAAATAGAAGGAGAGGACGAAGGTAAGAAATCAAGGAATAGAGAAATAAATAAAGATTGAAAGAAGGAAGAAAAATCTCAATCAAATTGCTCATGAAAAGAGGAATAAGAGCGGACGAAAGTAATATATCAATGAAAAGAGAAATAAATAAAGATTGAAAAAAGAAAGAATCTCAATCAAATTGCTCATTCAAAAAAAATAAAAAAAGGAAATAACAGGTAAAGGACGAAGGTAAGAAATCAATGAATAGAGGAAAAAGTAAAAAGATAAAGATTAAAAGAAGGAAGATTCTAAGTCAAATTGCTCATGTAAAAGGAAATAGAAGGAGAGGACGAAGGTAAGAAATCAAGGAATAGAGAAATAAATAAATAAAGATTGAAAGAAGGAAGAATCTGTATCAAATTGCTTATGAATAGAGGAATAAGAGAGGACGAAAGTAAGAATTCAAGAAATATAGAAATAAATAAATGAAAAAGAAAATGAAAGAAAGAAGAATCTATATCGAATTGCTCATGGAAAAGGAAATAGAAGGAAAGGGCGAAGGTAAGAAATCAAGGAATAGAGAAATAAATAAATAAAGATTGAAAGAAGGAAGAAAAATCTAAATCAAATTGTTCATGAAAAAAAGAATAATAGAGGACGAAAGTAAGAAATCAATGAAAAGAGAAATAAATTAATCAAGATTGAAAAAAGACAAATTGCTTCTTCCAAAAAAAAAGTAATAAAAAAAAAATAAAATAAAAAAAAAGAAATAGCAGGAGAGGACGAAGGTAAGAAATTAATGAATATAGGAAAAAGTAAAAAGAAAAAGATTGAAACAAGGAAGATTCTAAATCAAATTGCTCATGGAAAGGGGAATAGAAGGAGAGGACGAAAGTAAGAAATCAATAAATATAGAAAAAAATGAAAGAAGGAAGATTCTAAATCAAATTGCTCATGGAAAAAGAAACAGAAAGAGAAGACGAAGGTAAGAAATCAATAGATATAGAAATAAGTAAATCGATAAATATCAAAAGAAAGAAAACTCCAAATCAAATTGCTCATGAAAGAAAAGGACAGAAGGAGAAATCAATGAAAAGAGAAAAAGATAGATAATGTTTGAAAAAGGAAGAATCTAAATCAAATTGCCCATTCAAAAAAAAAAAAAAAAGAAAAAAATAGAGGGAGAAGATAAGAAACCAATAAATATAGAAATAAGTAAATAAACACTGAAAGAAAGAAGCATCTAAATCAAATTGCTCATTAAAAAAAAAAAAAAAAAAAAAAAAAACAATAGGAGGAGAAGACGAAGATAAGAAATCAGTAAATATAGATATAAGTAAATAAACAAAGACTGAAAGAACGAAGAATAAATAAAATTGCTCATTTAAGAAAAAAAGCAGAAGACGAAGATAAGAAATCAACAAATATGGAAATAAGAAAATAAATAAAGACTGTAGGAACGAAGAATAAAATAAATTATTCATTAAAAAAAAAACAATAAACAAACAATAGAAGGAGAAGACGAAGATCAGAAATCAACAAATATAGAAATAAGTAAATAAACAAAGACCAAGAACAAAAGAACAAAGAGGAAATCTCGCACAAGCACGTGGCAGTC